>NW_026604796.1:0-16772 GCF_024763615.1 Phlebotomus papatasi
CAGATTAAGCAACATACTTCAGTGGAGGTAAATTCCGATTGGCAAAGTTCATATAGAAAATTGAAATGAAAGATGCATATGAGAGTTTCATGGAAGTGAATACGCGCGCATCATATGCATCACGTGGAAAAAGGTAAAGAATGAAATATATAACATTCACAAAAAACCCTCAAATTGCCTTGATTCAAAACCTCAGAATACTCTACTTTCAGAACCAGCAATACTCGACAATCAACACAGCAAACACTCCAAAATCAAAACCATGGTACTCTAAAATCAAAACCATGGTACTCTAAAATCAAAACCATGGTACCCTAAAATCAAAACCATGGTACTCTAAAATTAAAACCATGGTACTCTAAAATCAAAACCGTGGTACTCTAAAATCAAAACCATTGTACTCTAAAATCAAAACCATGGTACTCTAAAATCAAAACCATGGTACTCTAAAATCAAAACCACGATACTCTAAAATCAAAACCATGGTACTCTAAAATCAAACCACGATACTCTAAAATCAAAACCATAAGTTTCTAAAATCAAAACCACAATACTCTAAATCAAAACCATAATTTTCTAAAATCAAACCCATAAGTTTCTAAAATCAAACCCATAAGTTCTAAAATCAAAACCATAAGTTTCTAAAATCAAAACCATAAGTTTCTAAAATCAAAACCACAATTCTCTAAAATCAAAACCATGATACTCTAAAATCAAACCATGATACTCTAAAATCAAAACCATGATACTCTAAATCAAAACCATAAGTTTCTAAAATCAAACCATGATACTCTAAAATCAAAACCATAAGTTTCTAAAATCAAAACCATGATACTCTAAAATCAAACCCATAAGTTTCTAAAATCAAAACCACAATGCTCTAAAATCAAACCACAATGCTCTAAAATCAAAACCACAATACTCTAAAATCAAAACCATGATACTCTAAAATCAAAACCATTTTTGCTACAAATTCAAAACTATTTTTCTCTAAATTTAAGAGTAAAAAAGTCTAAATTCAAAGCTACTGAATTTCAAAACCATCGTACTCTAAAATTTAAGAAAATGCTCTATAGAAATTTTTTCTTAATTTAAGCGAAATTTAAGAAAAAATTGCTTGGAGCAAAATCGAACCCTTAGTTAGAGTATTTTTTTCTTGAATTTAGAGGGTAATTTTTCTCTGTGTGTTATTTGATAACATATTGAAAGGCCTTCTTCAAGTTAAAAATCAATTGTGTCTTTCAGGAGAGTGTTAAATGGATGATGAAAAGTGCTTCTGCAAAATATAAGAAAATTCTACTTTTACAGATGAGATAAAATACTTCATTTTACGAAGCTTTATCAATGATGAGTTTGCAACAGAAGCTTCTTTGTGTTGTAAGAAAAAGTTAGTCACATTGTTATCATTTTATTAAAATAAGTTTTAATTGTTCGAACTCTATAGAGAGCAATTCATTCACATACTTGCAAATTGGTAATCTTTCCAAAGTATCTCAAGTTTGAAAACTTGTCCCACGTAGTAGAACTTAAGTTCTATTGACGTAAATTCTTAGTGAGTCTAATGTATTGAGTTAATCATTTAAGGACGTTGAAGGCCATATGACTGAAAGGTGTCTTTTAAGAAATTTCTAAATGTAGCCTATAATGTGCTATGAACCAATGAATCTCGAAAATCTACCTTGGTGGTTGATTCCTGAGATATATTTTTTCCAGTTTCTGTTATAAGTTCTTCAGGTGTGCCTGAGTAATGCCCTAGACACACTTACGACTTAAGCCGAGAGACGGCTTAGTGGAAAATTATAGAAATGCGGTTTAACTCTTTCGTCTCTTTTGGGACTCTCAGTACCCAAAGCAGCATATGAATGTTCTTGAAAAACAATGTTTTTAATTATTCAGAACTGATAAAAATCCTATTTTTGTGGATGATTACAAACTATAGGATGTCCAAATGTAGATATTTTTTTTGTAGAACCTCAATTAATTCCTGATCTTAGATATTTTTGATTAAAAAATGGTGAAATTGGCTTGCAGCATATGCTGCGGTCCGGAAAGAGTTAACCATTATTTCGAATACAATTACGCCACGTCGTCTCTCGGCTCATCCTCAAGTCTCTCAAGGCCCTAAGTCTAGTAGACTGTCTATTTTATTTCGAAGCATTTCGAACTTCATGATCATGTCACATATATAAGATTAGTATTAAGATTAAAATTTTCTAAACTGCGAGAATGCCATAAAAAAGAAGTGTTTTATCTTGCCTCTCTCTCGTGTTTCGCTCGAAAACTGACCGAATCACAGTTGGCACGCATGGAAAATTGTTCGAATTGCCTGTAATACGATTCAGAAAGCAATTAATACGTTTCAGAAAACATTGTATTACTCCACCAGAGTGCACTCTTTCTTACACACGTGATTTTCCATTTGAAATTTTGCATACTATACACCTCTCTTTTCGTTTTTTCTTACTCTTAGTATTTATTTTATATGTGACGGGTCCCGGTCAAAATCCCGAACGCCAAAATCCCGAATGGGCCAAAATCCCGAAACCCAAAATCTCGAATTCTTAAAAGTGTCACAGCTACTTCCACGATTGTATCCACGCTTGCTGGAGGCAAAGGGAAATCTTCTGAGTCTTAGGAATTTATTCTAAACATTTTCCTCCATATAATTTCATCAATTTCAGGATTTTTAAAATTCGGGATTTTGGCTTTCGGGATTTTGGCCTTTTCGGGATTTTGGCGTTCGGGATTTTGGCTTTCGGGATTTTGGCTTTCGGGATTCTGGCTGCCACCGATATGTGACACCACGGTCAATCACCCGGTGCTCGGCTAACACTTCAAGTACTTATTAAGTATTTAATAAGTTCTTACCTCAATGGCTTGATTTTAAGAAGTTGTAGTACATTCAACTATTTAAAAAATATATGAAAATGAGACAAACGTTAGCTTTTTTTGGCGAATAGCGAAAGTAATATCGCTTGACTTGGCCTTAATACTAAGCATTTAATAAGACTCTGTAAAAGTTTTTAATTAAGTAGTCAGTATTAAGTATTTTCACTATGTACTTAATAAGGATTTTCGATTAAGCACTTTTAGCTGAGATTCTTTACATTTAAGTAGTTATCCTAATGCATAAAAATTGTTTTATTTTTAATTTTTATTTATTTATTTTCTCAAAGAAAAACGAAAAACACTTGCCTAATTTGGTAAGGTGAATATGTGGCTACCAGCTCTGCTATGTTGTCCGGCACCCCACTTTTTCGCTGATTGCAACTGTTACCGGACGAAACTGTTGTTGTCCTCATATCCTTCGGAAGAAATGTTTTAGATTCATTCTGGAACAAGAAATCGAAAAGCCTATCGGTTAAAAAGAATTACAATATTAGTAGACTCCTGGGAATATGAGTTTCTGGGACTGAAAGGAAGGTATATACTTCAGGCTTTCGGATTATTCGCTTGTGGGACTGGAGAGAACTAAAGAGAAGATTCATAAAACAATGGAAATCTTGTTGGTATTACACTCCCGTATCACGCGCTGAAGGGAAGATTCAACAGAATATGATACAGTTGTTAGAAATTTACGATTTCGTATTACAGATAGAAGGCATACAAAGAAGAAAGAAATATTTAACAGGTTTAGGAATACTTGTGGGTAAAATAACGTTCCCTGATTACAAGCTATTGGGAATAAAGGGAGAGTCTTGAGCTATTACCAAATCAAAATGCAAACAGGAATGTTAAATAAAACTTCACTGATATCACTAACCTTCCCTTTTTTTCTCACTAAAAGAAAGGTTGTGGTTCTGTTTTTCTCGTTTTTCTGAAACGTCTTATTGTTCCATCTTTTTATAATCCAATGGTTAATATAATGTCCATCGCTTTCTCTATTCCAGTCTCCATTTTTTGGTACCAGATGTCATTTCTGTCCCCCAAAAAAACTCCTTAACTGAGGACTTAATAAGTACTCCCTCCGTTCCGAAATAAGTCGTACGTTTGGGGAAAAATTAGGGATTAAGGAATGGTTTCAGAGAATGTTTTTGTTATTTGCAAATATCTTGTGTATGAACTATCCTCCATATTCAGGGATAATATGAGGATCCTATCACGATGGTATGTTGAGGATTCGATATGTTGAAGTTGTCCATTTTTCGCGTTTTTTTCAAAGAGCTCCGGTAGATAGTTAATTACTAAAAAATGGACTGTGATTAACATTACAGGCTAGAATTTGTTCTAAATTTTTAGTATGCACAAGTAGAACTCAACAGTTATTACCGATATGACATTTTTTATTGCTCAAATTTTGCAAAATGAGCAATAAAAAGAATATCCTTTTTTATGTGTTCGAATATCTGGATGCAAAATGGTGAGAGATAGGGACTTGGGATCTTCAGAGGACCCCCCATAAGGTGACCCTGGGACACTTTATATGTTTCTCTAAAACATATTCTGAATTGAAGAAAAAAATCGCACGACGTGTTTTCGAGTAATCCCAAAAAACATGATTTTGAAGGGGAAGGGAAGGAGTGGGGGCAAAATAAAGAACATATTAATGGTCCCAGGGTAAACTTATGGGGGGGTCCCCCGAAGGTCCCAAGTCTGTATCTCTCACCATTCTGCACCTATTTTAGATTGAAAATAAAACGCCAAAAATAAGACATTTGCAAGACATTCGTTCCTCAACATACCATCAAGACTGGACCCCAATTTTAGTACTGGACATTAGCAATAGTTCTTTACAAGAGATAATTGTTGATACATAAAACATTTACCAACAAACTTTCCCTTAATTCCAATTTTTCCCAAACGTATGACTTATTTCGGAACAAGATTTTTTCCCAAACGTACGACTTATTTCGGAACGGAGGGAGTACTTATTAAGGACTTATTTTATGCACTTGGTCAGTTCTTTTTTAAGCCGTCTCTCGGCTTAAGTCTTAAGTGTATCCAGCACATAAGTAATGTACAAAAAACGCGTCTATTTAGTTTAGATAAAATTTTGTTGTATATTTTCACACACATAAATCAATTATGATTGCTGTCAAGTTAGCAGACGTTTAGTCATTCTGTTGCATTAAATACGTCTAACGACGCATTCGTGACCTAATGTCATGCCTATCTTGCCATATGGTGCCACTTTGGTAAATTAAACCAGTATGATCAATATTCTTCTAAGGTTTGGAGACATTTTACTCAATTTATTCAACGAAACCACTTCTGTAATTTACAATATTTGTACACTGGGCGTTCATTTGAGGTTTCATTGACTGTAGTAATTTTGTTCATGTTTGAGCTTTTCTCTGGAACTTAATTAAATGTGTTCAGTAAACTTAAAGTGCATGAGATTGATTGTTTGAGCTGTGGGAAATTGTTTGAATGTGTGAAAGTCCTATTCGAGCCTTCGTCCAATGTTTGTTTGCTGTCTCAATGGTTGGATATAGGGTACGAGGTACGAGGTGGTTTTCTCTCTTCACAACTATACTTTTAATTGAATCGAGTTTTGTGTGATTCCAAGGCACTTCCTAGCTTCTACTTTTGCTGTATATTCCAATTTATCTGAATCACTTTGTGGTGGAATGTTGTATTGAAAATTGAAGGATTTTCTACCATTGCCCAAAGCCAGGATTTGTTGGTTTTGTTTTTGGGACTTTTTGAACCCTTTTTTTTTAAGCTATACAATTTTTGTCTGTTTTAGCACAGTTCCGTCCATTCGACTGAACTGTGTGAGTCGTCGTCGTCTGGATGGAAAAAGTTGGTCTTTTTCCCTCTAATATACAAATTGTTTCGCCATCACCATCATCATCACCATCATCTGGCGCTGGACTGTAATTTGATGGTTGCGTGCCACTCATTAATATACCACCAGGCTACTCCACTTGGCCCCAAGCGGAAAGTGATGAACCAGAAATTTTCCACAAATTTCACCACAATTGCGTACCCTCCTGGTTTCTGGCACAGAGCTTTAAAAAAAAAAAACAACAACAAGGGATGGGGTGGTACACAAAATTAAAACACAATAAAGAAATCAAAGGGATAGCAGAGTGGAGAGGGTTAAGTAGTTGGGAAAATTTTATAAAGTCACTCTAGAGGTTTTTTTTTAGATATTTTTTGTTGTTGACCATTTTGGTTTTAATTTGTTTGTTCAAAAGTTTGTTTTTTTAAATTCAAATTTGTTGTTTTTATTTCTTTATGTAAAAAAAACATAAAGAAATATTATGACAAAATTTTTTAATTAACGGAATAAGCGATTAAAACTAAAATTATTATTATTCTTCGTTTAGCGTTTTACTTACACCGAAGAGTGACACCAGTGATATATGTTATTTATTACTGACGTCAAAACTCTATACGAGAGTAACTTTGGTGATCATCAGATTTTCAAAAGCTCTTCTGAATAAAGGTTGTCATTTAGAAATTAAATAGTATAGAATGGAGTTCTTGATATACAATATAATAATAATCCTTTATTAGGGTCCATTTTGGACCTTATATAGATAAGCACAAGGGCGTACCCAGGATTTCAGTTAGGGGGGGGCTGAGTCTCAAATTTTGTTGGCGGGGGGGGGGGGGGGGGGGGGTACATAATTTTTATATTGAAAAAAAAAACAAAAAAAATAAAATGAGATAAAAAGTATCTATATATACAAACTGGTCCTACTTTTCACGAGAGATTAGCCTATGCCCAATTTGTAGGTATTGATTAAGGAACGATCATCAGTGTTCTTCGGACCAGTAGTGCATTGTCTCCTATATTATTGACCAAAAATAAAATTAAGTTTTAGAAATTATTCTCAACTTTTTACTAAATAACTACAGCAAGGATGCATTCCATTAGTTCATATTTAATCTATAGAATCAACTACCCGTGAAACATCTGATAAAGCCCCTTCCGATCTGTAGAACACAGTGCATTTTTACTATTACACCTATCTTTATTCATTTCTGATAATAATAAACATAGGGTAAGTGTGCCAAATTGCGCCCAGCTTGCAATTTCGGCCATATTTTTTGTTCCTCGAATTTCCATGAATTTTTAGTTTTTACATACTCTTGAGATTGTACAATCCAAAAAATGTCGCTTCGACGAGCAAGATGATCTGATAAAGATATTGTAAGAATTCCCGAAGGGCAACGAACTATGAGAATGAAGGTGGCCGAAATAGGCCTCCAATTCTATGTCTACATTTTTATTCATTTCAATATGTATTTAGAATGATTTTAGAGAAAATAAAGATGATAAACTGTGTGTAAGGTTCCAAGCATCACTCCTTATAAAAGAGTAACAAAAATATTCTATTTTTATTAAATATATTACATTTCAAACTTGAGACTTTGTCGCTTGCATGCAACTATGCCGAAATTTGGCACACTTACCCTATACAAAAACATTAAATAGTGTTTTGGAGCTTATATTTTTTTAAACTTAATGTGGAACATTGGTCTTAACATTTCGCTTTGTGAAGCCCTTCAAGGCAAAAAGAACTATCAGTCTTTAAAGAATTAATGATATGCTTCTGAAATTTGACATTTCTATTTAACGAAAATTTACTTAAAACAGATTTTTTTTAACTTCTTTTCCAGCATAATAAAAAAATTAATTCAAGTTCTTAGGCATAAAAAGAACAAGATTTAAACTATATTTTCTGCATTTAATTAAAAAAAAATCAAAATTCAGCCATTGAGCTATGTTTTCTAATATTAAAAACGTTAATTTTTCCTATTAGGATTTTATGTTTACTTGATCATAACTTATTCTATAAAACGAAACATGATGTAAAATGTTATGATTTTATATGCCTAGGAGCTTGAATTTAATAAAATTTTTATTATGTTGAGAAAAAAAGTTAGAAAATATGCTATTTTCAGCCTTTTTGACCCGCATAGACCCTCAACAGATCAAAGTTCAAAGTCAATATACGACCACAGCTTTAATTATATTATTCTTAAATTTCACGTCTGACTGCTCCATTTGACGGCTTCAAATAAACTTTCGGAATCCTTGATGCTTTTTTTTTAAACATATCGCCCGAGGAAACTAGAGGTCCATCACAAGTTTTTAAGATGTCTTAAGGCCTCTACACATTGGGAGTAATTTTCAAAAAAAAAAAAAAAAAAAAACAAATGCTATTTAGAAGGAAATTTTCTGCACTTCTCTAGGTGGAAACGTCACAATTCTGTCAAAAATGCAATTTTTGGCGGAAACAGTTCCCAATGTGTATATGTTATTAAGAAGAAGATTATTAAAAATATTCTGTAGAATCATTTTAAGAAACTTGCTTTCTTCTCATATGGTAAACCGTTAGTGCCAAAAAATACGATTTTTAGAAAACTCAAGGACGACTTTTCTAAAACATATTCTAACGCTATATTTTTAATTTCTCTGTGGATTTTTAGGCTTTCGTTATAAATTCTTAAATATCCCTTAAATATGTGAAAAAGATTAGGTGACAACTTCCTTTTTTTCAAAAAATATATTACTGAATAAATTTATTACTGAAATTACGTTAGAAAAATAAATCAAAAAAAGTTACGAAATATTTGTTCATTTTTACACTTTTTTTTAATTCTTGAATCTAGTACAGTACAGACAAGCGCCTTGTCCTGCCCCCCCCCCCCCCCCCCAATTGGATCTTTAATAGTTTTTGAGCTTTTATAAGTTAATTTTTGCAGTGACCTTCTACAAATGAGCAGTAAAACATTAAATTTGAGAAGTGACTAAATTTACAACTTTAAAGAGCAATACAATTTTCATGAAAGTTTCGATCTTTATGAATTAAAAAAATTAGGCCCATTTTTGGAAAGATTTGGATTTTTTTACTGGCCAAATTAATTTTTTTTGCTGAATAAGTATATTTTTTTTACTTTTCGCTTGTTTTTGAATTTTTTTGACGCTTCTAGGGGGGGGCAGCTGCCCCCCCCCCTGCCCTTAGCTGGGTACGCCCATGGATAAGCAATATAGAATATACTTTTACTAAAACGACTAAAACGCCTTTCTATTCAACTTCTTTCACTTTATAAAAGAATGCCTTTTCACTTTGAAATTATACTTTAACAAAATCCCATTATCCAACAAATGATAGATTCTTAAGCGTTTCCGTTGGGAATATGTTCTATTGAATGTGAATACTGTGCACTATGAGTTCTGCAGTTGATCAATTGGAGAGAATGAGTCGAAGAAGCAGGAACTTGCAGGCATTGTGATGCGATAAAGTGGTTTGACAAGAGTGTGGTCAGTCGGGAAGGGCGTTGAAATCTCGGTGGAAAAGTGTTCAGAAGAGCTTTCCAACTGGGAATTGTCTAATCTCACAACTCCACGTGAGAACCAACTAGGGAGGATGAGAGTGGGTGGTGTATAGTAGTAGATCTAGGCTAGGGAAAAAGCCCAGAGAATGATGAGGATTCAGTCCAACTGGAGAGTGGTTTTGTGCAGCGAGAATGTATTTTATGAATGCACCACCCTGTGAACTATTGTTGGCGAGAAAATTCACATTGGATATTAGGGTTTGAGTGAGACACCTCTCTCAGTGCAGGAAATTTCACCTCAATTCCACCACTTTGTTCATTTAATACCACATTCTTCAACTACTCTTTCCCCTTTGGCAAAAGGTTTAAAAAAAAGGGGGTTAAAAGCGTCCCGTGCTTTGCGAAATGCTCGAACTCGTGACATAGATGCTATATGTAAAGTGCTTTTACATCATTTACCTGGATTAATAAAGTTCTTTAATGGTCTAATTCATGAAGAAAAGTATAGTGCTCACAAGTTCGGGGATTTCGTAAAGTTCTTTCCACTGTTCTATTTTTTTCTTAAGTTTAGCAGTTCATGACTGTTTTAAAACGATGTCTAAATCACCCAAAAACTTACGAGCAAAACGATTTTTGGATAAGAGTTAGTTATTGATCCATGACCGTTTTATAATGATTTGGAATAAGTTCATGATTTTCAGAAATTCTAAGACCTTTCTAACGAGCCTAAACATGACCCCATTTGGTTAAAAAATACATTTGTTAGAGTATTTTTAGCGTTTGACTACGAAAAATCGGTTTAGCAATGATTTAATTAATATTTATGCAAAAATGAATAAATCACATCACGAGTTATCGAGCAAACCAAAAAAACATGGTTTTGCTGGAAAAGCGAGTATTTGGGTCGACTTATGAGGTGTCCATCGAAGATCTCAAGACTCTATCTCTTATCATTTGGCCTCTAGATCTGGTAACGTTAAAATGGGCAAACGAAAAAACAGCATAAAATCATTTTCGAGAAATTTTCGGAAACGCGAAGAGAAAAGTGGTTTCCGGGCGATATAATGTGGAAATTTTAGGGTTGGAAAATTTGGTATATTATGTACACATAGGGGAAACTGGGGCACCACCAAACACGGGGTAGCACCAAACACTGCAATTTTTTAATCATATATTCGACTTCAGAGGACAAGACTTATAGAAATTCATAGGCACTATAGGGATGCTTGTACACCGAAGAAATGATCGTTGTAGGGGGAAGTGGGGCACCTTTGAAATTGGGGCACCTTTGAAAGTGGGGCACCATTGAAATTGGGATTTTTCACCTATTTTTAAATAAAATTGAGCCTTATCGTGATATAATTTAGCTGCACAAACAGATTGAGAAGCTAAATTATATCACGATAAGGCTCAATTTTATTTAAAAATAGGTAAAAAATTCCAATTTCAAGGGTGCCCCACTTTCAAAGGTGCCCCACTTCCCCCTATTCTAAGTAGTTTAGAAATAAATATTAGTGTTTGGTGTTACCTCGTGTTTGGTGGTGCCCTAGTTTCCCCTACTGCTCTCTCAGTATAGGAATTCGTGCAGTAAAATAGAAAAAAAACATCCCTCTCACCTCATTTTTCATTGCACATCTGCAGGGCTCCTTTTTCATTTACCAGAGTGATTTTTTATCACTCAACAAAAACTCTAATATAAAACCAAGGAGCATCATTCACGAATGGTTTCATCAAACATGATCATAAAACAAATCAAAAATCGATTGATTCAAATGAGTTGTTGAAACATCTGCAATACTGCAGTATTACGTTTTCCTCAATTGCAAAGTAATTCAATCATCATCATGTGTGCCTCAGCAATTTATCACGGTGTGAGCAAAATGCACGTGAGTTTTGGTTAATTGATAACACTGCAGGTGTCATAAAATCGCCCGAAAGCTGTTTTACACTATCGTATATGATAGGTTAGATATATTAGATTGTCTTTAATTTGGTCAGAAAGAGAGAATATTAATGCAATTTATTGAATTTGAAATAATGAATTTGACAATAAATTCAATAATTAACACACATTTAAACGGTACAATGTCACTATCAATGTTTACGAATTTCTTAAAATATGCATGTAATAGGGGAGACTGGGGCAAAAAGTAACAAAATGGATTTTTTTTTACAAGCTACCCTAGAGCCCCAGAAATTTCTAATTAGTGCAGTTTAAAGGAAATTTACTGCTCTACAACTTTGTGAACGTCATTTTCCTCTATTTTGTAGGGAAATACATTTATCGAGCTGTTTTCTAAAAGGTAATTTTGTGACCATTCTCAAAAATGCTGGGGCAAATAGTAACAGGTATGGGATATTATCACATTTTGATTTGCTTTATTACGAGATTTCGTAAATTTAAAAAATAGCTAGGTTACACATTTTTATAGGAAATTTATTTCTCTACACATTTTTAAAACACAGTTTTCTCTATCTGAATGAGAAACGCGCTTTTCAAGCTATTTTAGAAAAAACACACAAGAGACTCCTAATCGTTTGACCAATGCTAACAAAAAGCGGTGAGCCGCGGAAATGACGTTTCTTCTCGCCGTGAGACATCAGAAATTGCTTCGATCTTTGTTACTTGTTCCTCCATACCTTTTGTTACTTTTTACCCCAAGTGGTCATTTTTTATAAAAGGATTTCTGGAGAAAAGAATCTTTGTAAAATTTTAAAATAGATAGTGGTTTCGTAATTCAAAGAATCTAAATCATTTAGGAAATACTTACCAGTACATCATTTTTGGAAAATAAGTAGGTCAAAATTGATATCTGTTGTAAGGAAAACATTTTAAAAAAATAGGGCTAAAAATTTCAATATTTTTTATTTTCTGCATTCCTTATTCGAATTCTAAGAAACTTACGACTTTGAAGGTCTATGGTGGCCATCTATATGGAAAAAAATTTAAGCCGCTATCTCTTTTATCTTGGAAGATATTGAATTTTCAAATTTTCAATTTGTGACTTTTTACCCCAGTCTCCCCTATACTTATTTTTTTCTCTTTTCCAAGAAATTTTTTTATGAATATCCTACCCTACTGTGGTCTGTTGATTTGACCGAGCACGCTAGGTAAAACAACCAAAAACGGTTGGTAGGTTTAGTGTTAATTTTTCTCTACCTCTGCTTATAAGCTTTCTGAGGGATTAAATATAGAATTGTAGTCTTTTACGCGCTATTATTCTTTTGTTTTATATTACATACATCCCAAGAGATACGATGATCGAATCCACGACATCAAGACATCATTAAAATGTGTTTAATGTCATTAAAATTTTAGTAGTTCATTAGTAAAAATAAAAGAATCAAATTGATCCATTCATAATAGAACATGTTAATTTAATCCTTCTTTTGCAAAAGAATCAGATTTGGATCAATTTGATCCTGTTATTTTTACCAGTGTTCAACATCAATTATGATGGATTTAAGTTTCGTGTCAAAATGCCGACTGAAGCCATAGAAGGTCTTGATAAGGTTTAGGGTAAGATGGGGTAATTCGAAATCATGCATACATACAATTCTAGCATTTGTAATGGTTTCTATGGGTCCCGGTCAAAATCCCGAAAGCCAATATCCCGAAAGCCAAAATCCCGAATTATTAAAAGTATAGATCTAATGAACGCCCGATTACAGTTACTGTCTGAATCTGAATGGATATTAAGTTTAAGAACCATTGGGCTATCTGTGACCAAAATATTTTCGAAATTGTTTTTTTTTTTTGACCCCCAATGCTTTTGTCTCTTGTCTTTAAAGGGTAAACGGTAAGATATGAATGGGTGGCCAGTCCAACTGTATAATTCCATCGTTTGTCCTTTCAATGAGAGACTCAGGCTAAACTGTTTGGAATAGCAATATGGGATGTGAAACAAACACACCCTATACGTCTTCCTTTATTTTCTCACCTTCATACATATATCACCTCTTGAATGTGATGCAAATGAATTTATCAATCGAAACATCTAATATTGTAGAATTAAAGATAATATTGATTTTTGTCTAGAGTTTAAGCAATAAAATACATAAATATTTTAGTATACATAAAATTCATTTGAAGCACTATTACTAAAGCCCATTTCTAAAGAATTATTACTGTATGTACCATATGTCTGACAAAATTGAAAATAAATCTAATCTGGGGGACAACAATTGCTGCTTGAACATAAATTCTGTGTACTTGTACATTTATTTCATATTTTGGTTGATGGTTGACAAATGTGCAAGGCATCTGAAATTGACTGAAAATCGCGTGTAAAATGCATCCAATGTGATGGAGAGGAAGATGCTGGTTGGAAAATTTTCCACATACTAAAACACGTTTCTCATATTACATTGAGATTGTTTATAGTGAATATCATCTGGGCAGGGGTGTTTTTGCTTATCAAAAGTACTGTAAGCACAGTACATAATGTTGCCTTGGGACTCTGGAGCTGAATTTCATTTTGCCCACCAGCCCTTTATTAAATTTACAGCTATTTCAGCGACTTTTCCCGGGGATTTGTGATGTATTGCGTTGGAAAATTCTAATATTGCATATTTTGTACTTTAATAATGTATACACGCTCCAAAGAAGATTCTCTGTTGAATTAATTTTTGGGAGTTTGTCAAAATTTGAATTTACGTGTGGTAAACTCTCTCTACATATCTTGGGGTTTTTGACACTCAGAAAAATTTATTATAAAAGTACACAAAAATAGTCTCTAATTAATAGGTATGTAAAGAGAGATTACTTATATGAAAATTTTCTGGGCTGAAGAATCAAATTTCTAGATAGAACTCTTTTAAATTTAAACATTTTTTCAAATTTGAGCAAAATATTTTAATTTTAAGATTATATTGTATGAGTGAGAAATTTCTTAGGCTGTTTAATTAATTTTTTTTTTTTGGTTACTAGAAAGAAATTTGTGGAAGCCAATACGAATTATACTTTATATGTCTATCCCTTTATGGTATTATCTTCTACTGATCGAACTTAACAGAGAGAGCAGTATATGTATGTATATTAAATTTATTATAATCCCTCAAATTTGAGTTATATATTTCGAATCCTTACCCTCTAAGGGGTCATATTTTGTTAGAATTTTGAAAATTCGAAGTTTCGAGTTTTTTGACGTCACACTGTGTCCGTTCGACGGTTACCACGCCTAGAGGCCAAACGGTTAGAGATAGAGACTTAGGAGACTTTAGGAAACCCCGCTGAAGTAAATCTGAGTTAAATAATACTAAAGTAGTTTTAAGGTGTAGCATTTGACTTACAAGTTCGAGCATTTGTCAAAACATGGAACGCTTTGCCATTTTAAATCAAAGTTTAAACACTTTCATTAGTATTGAAGTCATTAAAATTATCAAAAAGGTTAGGGGAAGTGCTTATAATTTTGGACAGACTGCTTATAAACATCGAAGTTCCAAGTTTGAAGTGCGATATTTTCTATACTAATTGACATTTCTTGTTACTCTCTTTTCAGAAGGGTTGTTTAGAAACTTAGCAAGCTATTTATCGTCTTATTTTTATTAAAATTAGTTTTAATACGTTTAAAAATGAATTGATAAGTAGAGGTGACCTTGGCTCTTATTTTGGACAACTTTTGGTTATTAATTTGGACAACTTGGCTGTAAATTTGGACAGCTAATCCGCCTCAATAGGATGCCCATTGTTCTTCATTTGATGAACCAATCTTACCAAGTCCTCTTCCTGTTCATGTAAGGGAAACGTAGAATGTCACAGAAGCCCGGAAACTTTCCATATCATTCATTAAAGTGAGTTGACTTCGATACTCCAAGTACGTGCGGATTCGCTCATTCCCTGGCCTTTCCGGGAGCCTTTCAAGGCATTTCTCGCTACATCTCTTTCGTAGAGATGATGCTCCTTTGTTTCTCCAGGCATTTGTCCAACCTAGTCATCACAAAAGCTAAAACTTCACGAAATTTCGTGAGAAAAACACCTGTCCAAAATAAGAATCATCACCTCACTGCTGAATGTCTTAAAAAATTTCCCATTTTTCACACGAAAAATATAATTCACAAGGCAAATCTCACTTCAGGTCAAATGTACAAATCATCAGTAACGTGAATCAACACAATATTCAATGAATATTCAATAATATCACTCAAAAACAGCGAACAAACTTTGTTAGTACTTCACCAAAACTAAATAAGACTGAAGTAAGCCACGAAGTTCTGTCATATTTCTCGTAAGCAATTGCTCACACTGAATTTTCAACAAAGCAATTTCAACTCAAATCATATTCAAATTTTAACGTATTTAGTGTTAAAATCTTCCAAAAAGAACAAATATTTAGATAGAATTCATTTTTCATCAAATATTGGAATAAAAATCCATCATTTTAATCAATTTATTTTTAGTGTCCAATTTTACCCTCAAAGTGTCCAAATTTAGAAACTGTCCAAAATTATGAGCACTTACCCTATACAGTAAGGTGGGGTACCTGGATCGTTTTCCGAAGAGTGCTACTTGAATGCTTGTTTTTGGACTGCTGAAATTCTTTTTCACTTCTTTTAAATCAATAGAATTATTCACTGTTTTATTCAGAAACATAATATAAAAAAAATTTCAAAAATATTAAAGAAAATTTATAAAATAATGATAATACTGTAATAAGTCAGCATGCACTAACTGGGTCGCCTTTTCGCTAATTCACTTTTAATTAAATCTTTGGATTTAAAATACTTTTTTCACAAGAAAAAAAAAACAAAAAATGTTTTAAATCAACCAGCTGTCATTAACGAAAACATCACTGCTAGAAAATTTTTAGTGAAGAACCCAGCTGGCACAAGATTGAAATGAGTCGATTACACTCACTTATTTAATGAATAAAAATATTATTTTTGCTTTTTCTCAAATTTGAATAGTTATATTATGTTACTGTAGTGATTATATTACGGAAATAAAAATAAAAATATTTTTTTTTTAAATGGATTAGTCATAAACGATCCAGATAGCGAAGGACCCGGACTAGCATACTTGACTGTATTGTTTTCAAGCCAATATATGTTTAATAGTTAATTATTTCCATGAAATAATTTTTACGACGATTTACCGATTCTATTTGATAATTTACCAGTAACATTCTCATTTATTACAACAAAAATCTCTCGAGAATTATTTGGCTAGAATCCTAGGTGCAATTTGGTTATTTGGGCGAAAGCCACAAATAAATTTTTTGGGTGCATGGGGTGCATGTGTCTGTCCTAGATTTGTGGTATGCTTTGGTTAAATAAATGCTTTTATATGTACATGCATATAACTCTACGAATAATATTGTACAACACGTGAAATTTTTAATATGTGCCGTATTATTTTGCATTTATTTATTGTCGGCAACTACCTTGGGCCACATGGATTCTCACCACTTTCTAACACCACAAAAACCACCCTCGAATGTAGAATTCCGACCACTCACCTCCCATGGTGATTTTATGGGTTCACCGGACACGACTCCATTACAGTCCAAATTCACATTGTACAATGTAACATTAAT
>NW_026604796.1:17272-117025 GCF_024763615.1 Phlebotomus papatasi
ATTTCAATGATTTTAATTATTTAAGAATATTTTAAGTGTTTTTTAGCTGAATTACCTTTGATGTGTTTCAAAAAGTTTATTGGAAGGTTATCTCTTCAGTGCAAAATATTTTATTAGAGTAGACTAATTGTTACAAATGTGAAAGTTAATGCATCGTAATTAGTCAAGTTGTTTGAAAATTCACTGCAATTTTTCATGGAGAAGATTAGGGTGTTGAGGGTGGTGATAAGACATTTCACGACCAGCTCTAATTTAATGACACTTTAACACAGAGGGATGTTATGTTTTCTTTTAGAATTCAAGATGAGAAATGGATGAAAAGTAAAATTAAGAGGCTTTTCTTTATACCACTTTATTTTATGTTTCCTGTAATAACAAGGGATGTAATGCAATGTCTCCGTAAATGTCAGGTTATGTTTTAATAGTGCTGTATCTATACGATTCGTCTATCTTGGACTCTAAAATTATACAATTTATTTAGGGTAGTTTGTATTTTCAAACTTATTTTTTTCGAAAAATGACTATAATGTTCTACATATCCGTCCATTCTTATATTTTATAAAGGGTTAAAAAACTACTGATAGGGGTGTTAACTCTGTCTTAAAATTTTTCTCAAACTTAATATATTTTTTGGGACAGAGGCAATTAATTGTTTACTTTTTATTGATTGATTAAACCAGTTTAAATGTACAGTACGACTCCAAAAGTTGTAATGCGTTTGGTTCTGAATTTTCAAAATTATTAAATTGTACATTTTTGTTCACGTTTTTAAAAGTTGTTTCAGGTTCTCAGTTTAAAAAATGGTTTAATTTAAAATTTAAATTTATTTAAACCAGTTATAAATCGTTAATTTTTTTTATTTGCTCTGATTCTTGGATTGGTCCAAATCGTTTTTTTAATTTTGTTTTTGATCACACCGTTGCTTTATCAAAATTAAATATATTATAGTTAACAATACTACTCAACGATCTCGGCTAGCAGATACTCAAACTTCAGTTTGAGCTTCTGGTTGATTTTTAATTGGCATTGTAATTTCGAATTTAAATATTAGAACAGGTGAACCTGGGGCAAAATGTGGCTGAACGGATATTTTATATTTTTCCATGAGTTCTTAGGAAGGTTCATTAAGACTATCCCAATGGTACAATTTTGAAGCCTCAATTTCTTTTATCGTGGAAAGATACTGAATTTCGAATTTTTCACATTACCTCTTCTGTTATTTTGATTTTATTCATATTTTCGTGAGTAGGGTAAAGTGGTACAAGTTGGACAGTGAGTGGTACAAGTTGGTCAATGGTACAATTTGGACAAGGCTTTTTGTCTTGATAAATTTAGTACTTCATTTTTATTTGCATATTTTTAATGCTTTAGTTTTATAATTTGGTTCCTTGTGCTTAAAAAAAATTGTTCTGTATTTATCACGAAAAAAGCCATGTCCAACTTGTACCGGCGAATTGTCGAACTTGTAACACTAATTCCAAATTATATTACTTTACCCTATATGTTAAATGTTATGTCAAAAATTTAAATGAGAATAATAGTGCTCACACTGATCCAAATCAAGCATTATAAATTGCTCTTTCACAAATGAAAAATCTTTCAACTTTTATTTCTGTGTACTTCTGTGTAAGTAGAGTTCTTTTTTTTTTCAAAATTGTGATAGAATATTTGTTCAGTAATTTGAAGATTTGAAGTCTTTAATTGTATATGGCATTAATTTACAACATTCTTTACTTTTATTCATTTAGTATAAATCTTTCAGCTACAGGAGATTAAGAAAATTCTTTATTGGTTTTCCCACAGAGATTTCGAAGTTTTCTACACAATGAAAAACCCAAATTGTCTCAGAAAAGTTTGTCTTTGCTTGCACTGAAATCAATATTATATATGAGATAGAAACTTTTCTATCCATCTTTAATTTTTTCTTCAATTTTCTGTCACGTGCAATTCTTTTTTGACTAAGAGAAAATGCAATTTTTGGCACAAAGGTGAAAATTGGCATCAAAAAGGTTTTATATAGTAGTTCATGTTATATATTTTTGAGATTTTGCGTCTCATCTTTAGCTTTTTCATACAAGTCACGATTTTTCAGGGTGATTCTGGAACAAGATCAACTCAAATCTTCATTTTTTTTTTTGGAACTTAAATCTCTTTGTTCTACGTGGGGTGTTTTTCCTGGAAAATTGGTACAGATTTTATTAAAAACCTCAGATATTTCCTGAGAAAAATCAGTATTTCGTAGACGATTTATATAGAGTTGAAGCAGAAATAAAACAGATAAGAGGGAGAGAAACATGAGATGTATTGAAGGGATGAATCCATTTATTTTTGCCCAAAACTTTCACCCACACTCTTAGGCGAAAGTGAGAGAAAATGGAGGGAAATTGTAGGCATGGATCTCTTGCCACTTGATGGAAAATTAAATTTTCATGAAGATTCAGTAGTTTGAGCGAAGAATTGGTCCATCTTTTTGCTTGACTTTAGTGGAAGTTTCGGCATATCTGGTTGCTTCTAGTGAAGTGTTTTTTACTTTATCACATGTCCTCGACATTGATAGGATTTTTATGGAATTCCTGTTTTTACGTCTACCGAAAATAACTGTATTATATGAGGTATTTTTTGAGCTAGAGGAGTATTACTTTATATAAAACGTATTCTTAGAATCACAATTTAAGAAATTTTAGATAAAAAGTTAATTTGAGAAGTGAGTAATATGTGAGATAAGAATAACTCAAATTTATGTAATATAACATTAAAGGGAGAATGATTAAACTATTGGGTGCGTATCATTGTTGTGTAATTGGTACAAAATCGTACAAATGATCAGTAAAATAACCTTTTATGTTGTTCGAATTCTACAAAGAAAAAATTCAATTCTTCGATTTTCTAAACTCCGAAATTCTCTCACATTCTCTAGGGAATCATATTACATTTTGAACTTGTTTTAATAAAAGTTCTAATTTAATATGGAAAGCTTACATGCGCTTACACTTTAATAAGGAAGCTTACTCTGTGTAAAATTGGAGTTAACTTAGGCCACATTCACGAAAAAATGGGACACTTTAATATTCAGTGATTTGAAGATATTTTTAATATAATATTATTTTGGTATTCCATGTATTTCTTTAAGAAGATCGAAATTTTGTATATAATATGCTCCAAACATAATACACTGAAATGAACTGATATCAATTAACAAGATTTAGTTTTTAACACACTCTTGGTAGGTTTTAAAGATTTCCAGATTTAGGGAATTTGAATTTATAGATGAAAAATGAAGCTACAAATATTCAGAGATTTTTTCCGTTCTATGATTCGCGATATCATTTGGCCTTTTCTCTTCGACATACATCATTTTTTTTTAGATATTTTCTCCTAATCATTTTAACAAATACAATAAAATCAACTGGATTTTTAGGGTCAGTTGTCAAGTACAAAATAAAATGAAGGTCTTAAGAAAGATCCTTGGGTCGACTTATGGGGGTCCCCCGAAAACCGAAAGTTCGTATCTCTTATAGGTTTGTTTCTAGTTGGCTTATAAGTTTACGGACAGAAGTTTTTTTTTTTTAAATAATTTAGGTAATTTACGATCACTTTTTCGATCCATTACCGGTTGTGACCAATGCATCCGGGTTGGAAATATCAAGACCTTTCCAAAAATCTAAATTTAATCAAATCGATTAAATGAAAAATAGGACATGTAGAGTGGTTAAACTTTGATCTTCAAAAATTCAACATGGCGATTTTTTAGGTTATATGTAAGTTTGGATGAAATGTTCACCTGGATGACCTCCACAATATATCCAAAAATAAAAAAAATCGTGGAGCCGTTTCCGATATAAACCGAAAAAATATGGTTTTGGAGGTTATGAAGGGGAGGGGGAGAAAAAAGACGATAGGCGATAATGCTTTTCATAGTAGGAGTGACTGAAGAACGAAAGCCAAAATTTCTTACCGTTTAAGTTCTATGTTGGTGACAAGTTAAAAATAAGTGGATTAATATGACTGCTGTCTCTTTGAGTTCGAGAAGTAATACATGCAACGCATGATTTGCTTCTGACAAAATCACAATAATAAAAATTTGTACTTTTAACATTTTATAATTTATTTCAATAATGATCTTGATCTTAATTACTCGACAGAAATCAAAAATTAAAAATAATTTTGCAACAATGTTACTTTGATATATAATTGCAATAGTTTAGAAATTGCTGAAAATAATGAATCCTGTTTGGGAATTCTGTAACACTCTGATAATGCCATATGACAAATTGCATTCGAATCTTAGTAGAGCATTTTTGGAAAAGTGATTCTGTAACCGTGACATTGCCATGTGACATTGTCAGAAGTCAAATATTTGAATTTTGTTGAACAAATGACGGACTGTATATTGCATAATATCTTTAAGTATAAGGCTTCCCTTACAAAATCAATGAATTGCATTTTTGATATGTGATATGAGAAAAAAGCTCGATTGACATTGTCAGGTTTGGAACTCACGTGTGACAATGCTACAATAAATTACACAATTTTCCTACTGGAAAATTTCATTGTCATACGGTTTTATAAAACTAGTTGCAAAGCTCAAATTACAAGTGCTACGGAGTTAGTGATTTTAGAACACATGGACGATGGACCTCATGTATTACTTTAGTCACTTTAGTAATATGATAATTTTATCCTATCCCTCACAAAGTTGCAAAAAAAATTAATGATAAATGAAACTGTGCCATTGATAAAGTGCCCCACCCTTTCCTACATATAGATTTGTTTTTGAAATTTCGTATACGAATTTTATAGTTTACTTCAATATATAACTGTCAAGTACTTGTGTTAAGGATTACGGGTATCGGACAGTTGCGTTTTCTCTACTTTATTTATTCCTTTTAATATTGAAACATTTATTTCATTCAAGTTCTTAAGTGTAGTAAATAGTATTTAAATATATATTTTTTTAATTTTGAAAGCTTGTTAGTTGAGAATTTTGTTTTAATTGGCTTAAAAATTTCATGTTTCGGTTTCCATAAGATTACAATTTCAAATTTTCTGTTATAGAGTGTTATGTCATTGCGTTTCTACGTTTTATAAACTAAATCTAACTCTATACCTTTATAAATCCCTACAATTGTCGGCCTAGCTACTCGCCCTCTTGCTTCGTGATCTTCCCACCTGTCTCCCGACTTTGGTGGATTTGCCGTCTCATCACTTGACCGCCCGGCTGGCACTTTGGGTGGGTGGGTTTGCTGGGAATGGGGTTGAATATGGGTGTGGGTTGTGATGACGTCGTCATGACTGTGCGCATGTAACAGGCGCGAATCTGCGCAAATGTCCAGACCGAGTATCATGCGAGACAAGCCGATCCCCTGCAAATTACTAAACTTGTGCCACAACCACTCATTCCCGAATTATTGGATTCTAGTTGGCATCGAGAAGTCTACAGTGTTGCCCCCTTATTGTATTTTTGTTAGCATTCTATCTCCAGCAACCTTCTGCTCAGGCAAATAGCCCTCTTTTCCACACATCAGGACACTTTTCCGGGTTTCTTTTCAGAGCTATCGGAACTTGATTTGTGCGGAAAATTGAAGGTTTTGCTGAAAAATCCGTAACTTTTCGATCTGTTCTGAGCTAAGGTTTGCCTGGAAAAGCTCTTGCGGTGTCGGTGTATTAGTGGAAAAGCCGTGTCTGGTGGAAAAGTGTGTGATTTTTTTTCAAACTTATTATGGAAAATTGATGTGGAAAATGTTAGTTTTTGATGGAAAATTAAGAAAAATTGCATTGCTAATGTCAAAAATGATGCAAATATTGCTATATAAGTTGTATGTGTAAATGAAAAATATCGATAGATATTTTCTTGCCTGTTTTTTTCACATCTTGTCGATGTGTTTGTGCGCGTGTTTGGCAAGTTCTGCAGAAGCTTTTCAGGGTGGGGTATATTATTTTGTTCTCAACGGCCAAGTTTTTCGCAAAGGGTCTGTAACACGAAATTGTCATGCTGCTGCTTCAAAAATACAAAAAAACCACATCCTTAAATTCAATACATACTTTCTCTAGAGCTGTAAAACCTTCTGAAATGGTCGGAAAGTCTGAAATTTATTGCATTAACCCCATGAAAAGTTTATCATCGCACTAAAGTCTTCCACGAAATACATTCTACCCCAATTATAATGTACTTTTCACTCACTAATTGTTTTCAAGTCAGTCTATGTTGTTCTTTTACTTGTCTCGTTTTTCTATAAGTCTTTTCTACTGCGTCTGAGCTCATGTTATAGGTGAAAATTTCTAAAGAAAATAAATTTTATGATTTTCTTTAGAAATTCTGGTAATTCTTGGACTTCAAAGAATGCTTAGGGTAAACCCTTTGCAAAACTTTGGGGTTGCCTGCAAGATGATTCACCTGGATATGGGGTGGAGAAATGTAATACTTAAAACTTTGTAAAGAATTTATTAGTTAGAGAATTTTTGGGAGTTTGTAGGAGATTTTTCGAGGTCAAAATTAGTGTTTGGGCGTTGACGATGCTCAGGCTTTTGACGTACTTTGGCAATTCTTGCACAAGTTTTGGGTGTTATCTTATGAAATTTTATGTAAGTCCTGTAAGTCTATTTTATGTATTAAATGGTGGTTTGAAATATTTGTTATTAATTAGAATTTTAACTATTCAGTATTTTGGCTGCCACCGATTTATTAATTATTAAAATAACAAATAACGCAGTTTTTCCTTTACATAAGCCTTAAAAAAAATCAATTAACTGCATTCATTTTAAAATCACCGATTTTTTTAAATTGAGATTTAGAGAAAACAAACCGGTTTTACATAATTTCAATACACTTTTAATAATAAGAAACAGTTCGAAATGACTTAATTGTATTGAGAACAAAACCTGTGTCACGTTTATATTCTATTTCTGTGAAAGTGTTTAAAATAATTCTTATTGGCTAAAATTCTTTACAGTCTAAGATTTCGGTTTTTATATCTTCGATGTAATCACATTTTAGCATAATACCATAGACAGTCTTTGGCGTCTACGTACTGGAAGCAATTTTTGTCAAAAATTGCTTCCAGGGAAATTTTTTTTTTTAAAAATCATAAAAAAATTGCTCTTAGTATGTGTAGAGGCCTTAAGGGCTTAAGCCGACGAGAGACGGCCTAGTACGAAACTGATGGGAATGTAGTCTAATAATTATTTTGATTATAACTGCGTTAAACCGTCACTCGGTTTAAGTCGAAGGTCTTTCCGTACAGAAGCAGATCTTGAAAAATTCGAAAATCTATTTGAAGACCCAAAAAAGAAACTTTCTTACTTCTTAATACTTTCGCAAGGTGGCAAAAGTTACATCCTGTTCGAATTTCGAAGTACTCAAATGTCAAATTGTGACGGTTTTCTTCACATTGTTATGCGGAAAAAAAACAACGACGTTTACTGTTCTTGTCCCATTATTTAATCACTCCATAATCACTGTGAGTAACTTTTGCGAGCTTTTTAGTGTGATATTTAATAAATTTTCCCCACCTTGTTCGAAAATTTAGTACGAAAATTCGAAAATTGAATTTGAATTCTCCGAACTTCAACGGCTTTTTGTGCAAATAGAGTTCCATTTACCTTTTATCCAAGACACTATTGGAGAATCAAAATCTAATTCTGTTTGGGCTCGGTATGTCCAACACATTCAGTTTTTGTAAGGTCAAATAATGATAAATCTTAACTGATTTGAATCCACTTTCCTGATTTTATTTGAATACAATTTTTAAAATGATTTAAATAAGTTATAAACGTGTATACATTTATATAAGCTTGTATTTTCTAAACATTTTTCTATATCTTGTAAGAAACATGTGATGGAATCATGTGCTAAAAATAATATATAAAAATTGTCAGAGACAAAAAAATCCTACCTCTCAATCGGATCAATTTGGAAAGGGGTCGCTTTTCACCTCAAATGGAAGTTTGTTGATGCCGAAAAGCGCTCTAACATGAAAAGGAAATCATTCCAAAAAACAAATCTTACGGATGAAGGAAGGAAAATGTCAATAAAAATAAATATAAGGAAAATTCGGGTAGAAAGAGTGACAAGATATGAAATTAGATATTAAATTTCTCTCCCCTCATATTTACACAATCATCAAATATTGTATGATACAGTGTCTCATGGTTGGAAAAAAAGAAGAATTTTTGCTTCAAACCTCAGCCCACACACAAAATACGCTCAATTTTCTGGCAAGTTTGCTTTTCGGGGGGGGGGGGGGGGGGGCATTGCCTACCAAAAAACACCATCGACATGGACCTAAGATGAGAAAACATGTCAAAAATCATATCCCATCCTTGTGAAAATTGACAGAGAAAAGTCACCAGAGCATGTCAATGAAAATTTCTACATCCCCAAACTACCTATGGAAAACTTTGGGGATGATGATGATAGGGGGAAGGTGAAAGAAATATTTGGTGTCTGCGAAAATGAGAGGTTTTCTTTGGAATCATATCATCTTATTGCTCGAACTCAAAAAGAGAGGTCAATGATATAAATCCTCGATTTTTCGGTAGCCCCGGTAGCCCAATATTTACAAGGTCCATGGTCCACCCACTGAAAGGTGTTATTTTAGCATAGTTATATAAAACTGTAGAAATTTGAGAACTGTACTTCTCACTGTTTGTCCAATTTCCGCCTGTCTGCATTAAGCTTTGGGGTTAAACGGTAAAAGATATCGATTTCTGGTTCAAGTTTCAAAACTTCAATATCTTGGAAGATATTCAATTTCTAATTTTCAGGTAGCCATATTTTGATCCATACTTGCCTAGTCTAATTGGATATTTTGAATGTAGAAGACACTAATCCCCGTTTATTTCATCTAAATATTTCAATTCAAAATGCTCAATTTTGGCATAAATATCTCCATTTTTTTGAATGAGTCTCTTTTGGTTTCTCAGAATTGGTTTCAACCGTTTCAACCGGGTAAAGAGTCAGTAGGGGTAAGTCGGGCATTTTTTAATTGGGGTACCTGTAAAATTGAGCTTTTTTTCATCGAGGGGGTAGTGAGTCTAATAAAAAAGTGGATCTATTTCACACAATACCCTGTGAATATTTTGCAGATTTTGAACCTTGATTCAAACAAATTTGCTCGCATTTGTTGGAGATTTTAAAGTATGAAATTTTTGAATAAGCTTTTAATGCAGAATTTTTAGAAATATATCAGAATGATAAGTCAATTCTCTTTGTGTAAATACTTATCATTAGGTTCATTTGCCATGATATAATTTAGTACGAGAAACCAATTGTGAAGTTAAATTACAGTATGATAATACTCAATATGTTGAATTTTTATTAAAAAATAATATTACTGTTATTTAAAAAAAAAAGGGGTGGCAAAGCATCCCAGGCTTTGCGAAATGCTCAAACTCGTGACTTAGATGCTATACTTCAGAAGTACTTGCGCATCATTTACCGATTACCGGTTCTCAACCGATTTAAACCGATTCACAAATCAGTTAAAAGATCACCCAAAATAGTTTTAAAAGTAATAGATTTGATTTTCAGATAAAAATTATGTATCGTCTATGAAGCGGTTTATTACCGGTTCAGAACTGACTGGAACCGGTTTGGTTTCATAGGAAATTCCAAGACCTTTCCAACAAGCCTAAACATGACCCCATTCGCTTGATAAATGCACTCTCTAGTGTCTTTTTAGCTTTTAACCTTGAAAAATCATTAATATGAATGATTTAATGATATTTTTGTATATGGTCGATATCCGCATCTCTAAAATATATCCAACAATGAAAAAATCGTACGACGCGTTTTCGATCAATCCAAAAAATATGGTTTTGGAGGTGAAGGGGAAGGTTGGGTCAAAATAAAGGGCATGTTAATGATACACACAGAAAAATGGAAAATTCTTAAACAGAAACACCCAGGAATTTAATTTGAAATCCCATCCAATGAATGCCAATGCCCTAATTTTAAATCCTTGATCATTTAGTTTTAGTTTTAGACAGATAGACGGATCAGACGAACAAACAGCGACGTTTCTCAGAAATCGTCTGAAACGTGAAGATTTGTTGAGAAAAGGGATCTTCAGGAGGTGGAAGGAGGAAATTTTGGAAGGGGGGGGGGGTTAAAAAAATCGAGAGATTTTATATACTCATACTGCTCTCTCTGTGGAGTTCGAGCAGTAAAATGTATATATCCAAATACAATACCGACAGAACTGAGAGTGAACGAACTCATGAGTTCGAGCATTCCACGAATTTTCCTTGGCTCTTGTTTTTTCTCACACACACAATTCATCAAATGAAATTCTTGAATTACACATTTCCTTCCTAGAGAGACGTAAACATTCGATTTGCATGCGACAGTCGATTTTCCTGATTTATCGTCGATGGTTAGTAGAATAAACAGAGAAATCATTTTGTTCATTTGTTTTTTGTAAGAATGGATGCAAACTCGGTTTTGACGTTCTGTAGGGAATGTCAAAATGTCAATATAGGAATTTAAGGAATTCAAGAACTCAGAGTTGTACGCATTCCTACGTAGCATGTAAAGCCGTCTAAATAATTAAGACCAATTGAAAAAAATGCGTTTTTAAAAAAAATTTCCCCTATCATTGTAGAAAACATCATTTTTTTTAAAAGGGCAATTTTTGACGAAAATTGCTTCTAGTGTGTAGATGCCATAAAAAATCTCAGCTACCATAAGATTATCTGGGCTTATCACTGGTTTTTGTACACTTGGTCTAGAGTAGTGAAACCACTTAATGCCATATCTAATAATATAACCTCAATAAAATTGACTTTTACTATTATTATTATTACTAATATTACTTTGTGCATTTTGAGAATATTTCTTTTAAATGTTATGTATATTATCCAATTTTAAATTAAATTTCATTTGTATAGTTTTTGAAACAGTCACAACATATCTCAATAGTCATGCTGAACGGGGAATGAAAAATATTTGATTCATTTTCCAGCAAGTAAATGAAGCATAATGCGACAAAATTTGCGTGTTAGTTGGAAAGCCATTTCGCACATGTACACAAATTGTGTCCTAAAAACCCAGAGTATGTCAATTCAATTAAATTAGTGCTTAGTGGTGGAAAATGAATTGATCGGTGCTCAAATGGGACATTCCCTCGGGACACTCTTGCACTGACCCCATGGTAAATAATGGGATGTATAAAGCATCTCTGCTGGTGTCTTTTACTGTGACCCATCATCCATACCTTTTTACGGTCTGAGTGGTTTTGCAAGGTCCCAGTGTGTGGGCAAAAGTGGGACAAAATACTTAATTATGTTATGAAAACATCGTTATATATCTCGTCATATTAGTAGGGTGTCAAAACTCACCCCATTAGATTTCACTGTCTAAATGGGTAACATAAAACATAAATACACAACCGGAAAAGCATATGACGACACAGTGACAGTGGATAAAAACTTCGAGACACGAAACTTTTCTTGCATATCCACAGAGATGAAAATTCAAGAGTTTTTGTGTGTTATAGCCTTGTAACACGATTCCAGAATACTCCAGGGGTGTCTTGTACTCGCGCAATATGGATGGTGTTTTTTTTCGTGTGGATGCTGAGGATTTTGCAAGGATAAAAAAAAAACAGGCGACCTTTCCCAGTGCAAAATAGAAAATCATTTGCATTCAGGAAGAATCAGAGCGTGATATTTGACTGAGGATGTACATAGAATTGAAAATGTGGGGTTGAGGGAAAGTTTGGGCTTTGAAAATTTATGGTGAAAAGTTACTATCGAAAGTTAGATTTTCTGGGTTAGTGGAAAGCATTTATAGCTTAAGCTCTCTGAAATTGGGCGTCAAGAGTTGTTTGGATGGGAAGATGATTATGCTTTAGCTTTGGACTATCCCCTACGTATAAGAACTTTGCTATGAAATGCAGTATGTATGCTATGAAATGGGAATATCTCTGTTCTGATACCGTAGATGCGGGTGACTTTAGCCTACGGATGTGGCGCTACTTCTTGATAATTGTGTGAACTTTGCTTTAATTCTAGAATTTAAAGATGGTCTTTATCGATTCGATCTACTACGTACGATCGGTGAAGACCACTCATGAGTGCTAAAATAAAAGAAAAGCTGCAGCAAAGTCACCCGCATTTACGCTACTAATTGAGACATTTATGTATATTAAATACTTACATACTTAGGTGTTGCTACTTTGCTTTAAGGGATAGGGCCTCTTGCACCCCCCCCCCACAAGAGGACGTCTTCTCGAACGCACTCCTTAAGTAAATGGGCATTCTGTCGCTTTCCATCCGACACACTTGCCCTAGCCCAGATAGAGGCAACAATTTCAAGTTGTTCATGTCCGTGGTTCATCCTACTATGAAATTTGCCCACACTTGGACAGCTCTCATTAGGACTCAATATTATTGATCCCTTTTACCTTATTTTATATATATGAAATTCCACTCTTATGGATCCGACATACTTTTTTGATTAGGAAAATTTCATGAAATCAAAATTCACATCCCTTTCTCAAACGTTTTATAACGTTTTACACGTTCTTCGATTGAGCTAATTTTAATTTGTTATGATGTTTAAGAGAAGAAGAAGAGTGCGAAAGGGTGAAATAGACATATGCATAAGGGTTGAGAAAGAAAGGGATGCGAATTTCAACTTCATGAAGTTTTACTGTTTTAAAAAATTCTGGGAGTCATTAAGGACACATTTTTCGACGTATTTTTGGGTAAAATGAATAATGCTGTTTGTGCGTTTGGACATAACTGAAGCCAAAGACCTAATAGTTATGGTAATAGCGACTAAGGGCTTTCGTTAATTTCATTAATTGGCCCAAGGTTCATTAATATTATTTTAATTTTCCTTCCACTTAATTTTACTGCTCGAACTCAAAGAGAGAGCAGTTATATAATCGACTTTTTTTCAACTTCTCACTGTTCTGGAGCTTAAACGGTAAGAGATATCGACTTCCGGTCTTCGATGACCCCTCCCCAAATGACATTATCTCGTACCCAACCTCTTTACTTTTCCCCCCTCCCCTTTCGTACGTTCTCTATCCCTCAAAAATAGGTCAAAAATCAGGTTTTTCCAATTTTGCAAAAAATTGGCCTAAGCTTTTTCAATGATTTTTGGATATGTTTTAGAGCTGGTCCTGGTGAACATTTCGCCCAACATATCTATGACCGGAAAATTCGCAATTTTGAATCATTGAAGGTCAAAGTTCAACTAATTTCGAAGGCTCATTTTTCAACCGATTTGGTTAAATTTGGATTTTTTGGAAAGGTACTGCAATGTCGAACCCGGCTGCAGCGGTCTTCATCGGTAATGAACCGGTTAGGTACCGATTTTTGAATAATTTTACATCCCTAATAATTGATATTCCCTAAAAGTAAAGTTTTTTCGATTTTTCTCAAAATTGGCCCGAGCTTTTTCAATGATTTTTGGATATGTTTTAGAGCTGGTCCTGGTGAACATTTCGCCCAAACATACCTATGACCGGAAAATTCGCTATTTTGAATCATTGAAGGTCAAAGGTCAACCACTTTGGAAGGCTCATTTTTCTTTTTGCTTAAAATTTGATTTTTTAGAAAAGTATTGCAAATTAGAAGCCAGTTGCATCAATCTTCATCGGTAATGAATCGGTTAAGAACCGATTTTTTGATTTTCAAATGCACTTGTGATTTATGAATCAATTTGATCTCTAGTAGATCAGTGATTTCAAAAGATTACGCAAAAAGCTAATTCACCGTGAGCTCTGTCTCGTGAGTTCGAGCATTCCGCAAAGCTGGGACACTTTGCCATCTCTTTATCTGAGTTTTTGGAATATTTTTACAATGAGATAAATAATCAAATTTTATTTATAAGATTAATTTCAAATAAGTTTCAATCGGTAAGGGAGCATTGTTTTGATTTTTTCAAGAAGAGAAATGAGGTGGTAACTTGGTAACTATTAAAAGTGATTCTTGTATCGATTTTCATCTTGGACTGATTAACATCTTGTTCATGCGATCATTTCGCAATTTTTTTTATACCAATTAATGCTTAATTTTGAAGTTATAGCAGCAAAGTAACAACATTTTATGCAACTTAATGTCTTTATAAGAAATATAATGAACATTTTAGGGTTTTCCATCAAAGTTTTGTTAGAGAACATTTTATTCAGTTGAATTTTGAAAATACGTGACATTATTCCACAAAAATTTTCCACTTCGTTTGACGCGTGTGTTGTGTTGCCGAAAGCAAATACATAACATTTTCTAGGAACAGACACAGATCGTCTGAAAAGCGGGAAATTGGGCTTTTTTTCTGCGGCCTTTGAGGATAATCTGAGTAAAAGGACATGGCTTGGGGCTACTGGAGTGCAACTGCTGTAGATCGTGGTCGTTCACCACGACGCAACACGCAATGTGCCTCTGTGCCGGCCAATACGATGCCGCAATCGGAGCCGCCGCCGCCGCAATGCTACAGCCCCTGTGGACGCAGTCCATGTGGCAGTCCCTGCCACAGTGCATGCCAGAGTCCTTGTCAGAGTCCGCAGCATGTGGCGGCGTGCAGTGAGTCGGAAAGTGAGCCGCAAGCATGCCATCAGCCACCTTTGGAAGAGTATCCCAGGCGACAGAGTCTGGATCCATTGGATAGTCCTCAGGTAGCGGTCAACGTGTCAGTTTCGCACCGAGACACCGAATCTCTTCGGGGATTGAAGACTCTCCTCCCACTCATAAAAGCATTTGTTCGCACTAACAGCTCACAGAAAAGCTTTGGCGATCATTCAGTGATTCGATATTGGCGATTTTAGATTTAGTAACTATATCTTTCTCATTCTGTTTTAACTAGCATGATATATATAGAAGAATCCTCATAGACATTTTGCATGATAATTTTCACGTTGTCTCTAAAATGAAAATTCCATTTTAAAAATTCAAAATTATCTATTTTGAATCCGAGTCACTGATCTCATAAATTGTTCAGAATCATTATGTGAGCATCTTTGGAAGTGAAAATGAGTGAATTTTTTGGAACTGAATCGGGAGGTAAATGTGAGAGATAAAAGATCCTAAAAAATGTAAAAGAAAAATCGCACTTGAGTTCAGCGATACCAGGCTATCAATCATGTCCATAAAATATCATTAATGTTGACTGGGAAGTGATTCTCAGCCGAGGGGAGTCTTTGCCTGGTGATCCTGGGGGTGGATTCAGGTGTCTCGGGCGGGAAGCCATGTGGAGGAGGTGTAGACCCTCTGTCATGGAATTTTCTGCAGGCAAATCAACTGTCGGATATTCTGTGTCGGGGAGCCACGGTGTCCTCAATCTCCTCCGCCAACAACACCCTAACTCGGGGTGCTTCATTGCGTGATACTGGTGATTACGATGTGCCCCATCCGCATCCTCATACACATCACTACATGACGACAGCTACGTCCACATCAATTCATGGCTCAAGGCCAGGCAGTGCTGGTGCTGCATCGGCTCACGGACACAGCGGACATGGCAGTGGACATGGTAGTGGACATGGAAGTGGAAGTGGGAGTGGATCGAGTCCGGGAATGAGCGGAACGGGCAGTGTTATTGCCGGCGGCGTCAATTACTTGGAGTGCCTCCATTACGAGCGAATGCCTCTGCCTATTCCGGTGCAAATTCCTATTGTACCGCCACCGCCACCGGCACACCTGCTGTCAGAGGATGAAGTGGAACCGGCGTATGCTACAGGTAAAAACAAGAACTCAACACTTTTGATCTTGTTGCAATAAATACTTTTTTTCAGTTTATTTGTTTTTTTTTTATTTATCTACTTTTGAAATTTTATAAACAAACAGTATTTCAGGCGATTTTTCTAATCAATGTAATAAAAAATTTCCTCAAATAATGAATCTGTTTTGATGAACTTCAACACAAAAAGTGACAAATATTGCCTTTTCAGACTAGAGCTCTTATATCCAATTTTAAGAACTTGTTTTTAAAACACAACTAATTGTCTATACCCTATTGCAGTCCTTATACGAAAATACCCAGCGAGCACAGTTAGCTAAAACAAGCAGCGTTTTCAGCATAGTTTTTCTGAAAACATTGCCTTTTTTAGCTAAATGTGCTCGCTGGGTACTGCTAAATTATTCGTACACTGAGAGAAATCCGAAAAAGTTAAAATAACATTCCGGAAATGTTAATTTTACCCTGCAGTATTGATCCAAAATCGGTGTAAATATTATGCTCTTTAGCTGTATTAGGGGTTAAAGTTACCTTTTTTCATGTTATTTCTACCCTTAAAAATGTGTAACATTAACATTAAAAAATGTTGATATAATTTTACACCTAAAAAGTGTCAAAATTATGAGGAAAAAATGTTAATCGCACCCCCGTTTTTTTCTCAGTGTAATAACAATTTTTTAAGATCGGAGTTTAAAAAGACTCTAAAGGGTGTGTTCTTACCCGAATTGAGTCATGTATGGGTTCGTTATGCCCTAGACACACTTACGACTTAGGCCGAGAGATGACTTAGTGGAAAATTATGGAAATGAAGTCTAACCATTATTTCGAATATAATTACGCTAAGCCGCATCTCGGCTAATCCTCAGGTCTGTCAAGGCCCTTAGAAAGGTTTAAGAATCTTTAATAGGTTTGGACTCCTGAGTTGCGGTTAAAATCCCGAATACAAAAATTCCAAAAGGGCTTAAATCCCGAAAGCCAAAATCCTTAATTCTTAAAAGTCACATTCGCGATTTCTGGAGGCAAAGGGAAATTTTCTGTTTTGGGAAATTATTCCATACATTATTCTCCGCATAATTTCGTCTTCTTCAGTATTTTGATCATTCGGGATTTTGGCTTCTAATATCAACCGGCAATGAGACAATTATGAACCGATAACTCATTTTCATCCAAAATTTAATTGTATTACTCCTAAGCTATTTTGGCCGATCCTTTCAGTCAATGATATCGTTAAATCGGTTAAAAGTGACTGAGAAACTGTAGTTAAGAAAAAAAAGTTTTTCAGTGGAAACATTGCGAAATCCGTAAACTTATGAACACTTTTCAAGTTTATTCTATTTATTTATAAAAACGTAAACATAACCTACAAAATCGTGAAAATCGTATTAATTTTTCGCTCAATAATTTTATAAACTATTTTAAACCAACTTTAGCAATCCAAGTCAATTTTTAGAAAAAAATAGATCAAATTCTAAAACATTAAGTGATTTAAATGCACAAATAACAATTTGGACGCTCATTAGCAACAATTAATGTGAATGAAATTATGATTTTAATATGTATGTTTGGTAACATCGTAAAGCTCTGGGATGCTCCACCCGTTGAAATACACATTATCTTGTTCCTCTTATATTAGATTTTAAAATATCCGGTATAAACGGTTTTTCTTTCCTTTTGATCTTGGCAGCTCATGTATCAAATCAACTTTAATCTATTTCTACATTTTGAGACAATTTCGAAAATACCTTTACAAAATAATAATCTGTGTGTATTTTTTAAGTGCAAGTTACTATTAAAATTCTATACAGTGCAGAGTGGCGAAAAGTGAGAAGAAATTGAGCACTACACATATAATTTTTACTGCTTAATTCCAAGAATTTAAGTTAGAACTTTTGGAATGGGAATTTGATGTTCATTTGTCATTCACTTCATGAAAAACAGAAAGAAGAAATTTCACTGACTTTTTATGGTTGCTGAAGGAAAGGGAGAAAAAAAGATCTCTGTTGAAGTTTCTAAAGAAGGATGAAAAATAAAATTCTCAATATATACTCCTGAATTTCTCTTGTGAAATTTGCATGACAAACACATTCTTATTCTCTGGGAATTCTTTCACCGAGAGAGAAGTGCATTGATGGGAGCGAATAGGGCAAATTGAAGTGTGAAGAAAATGCAAATTTGGTTGTGAATACACAGAAGAGGAATATACATTTTTTTTTCGATTTTGGAATGGGATGAAAGAAAAATGTTATGTGTAATGGGAATTGTCGTGAGTGAGAATATGTATTTTGAACGTCCCTGGGAAAAAATATTGTATGGCCTAAGGCTTTTCCTCACGAACTTCTTGTTCTACTTTTCCAAAGATTTATCTTTCGTGTTTCACGCACAAGGGCGGTCATGGTGTCGTGAAATAGAAGTTAGATTGATGACAAATACCTTTGCATCGGATTTCTGCATTTCTTTATGGAGGAGGTTTTTAGGGGCTAGGAATTCCTTGCAGACCACATCTAATTTATTCATTATTCTATGGGGGAGACTCTTTCAAAAAATCCTTTTTTTATTTAAAAAAAAAAGTGTGAAACAATTAAATGGGATTGTTTTATGATAAATTATCACGTAAGGGTTTAGTTTAATTTATGAGATGTGGTATTTTGTTTGTTTGAAATTAATTTGCATTCTTACTCCCATTCTTATTTTTTCTTCTTATTGCAATTATTTTGTTTTAGAATGAATTGCATTTTTTGTATTTTTGATTTTATTTGAAGTTAAAATAAGAGCACTAAATCTGATTTTGTGATTTTAGACAAATATATAAGATTTGATTCATAATCTAGTAGCCTCTTTCATCTGTGATTTGATTGTAGCCTGGGTTTTTGCTATAATCTCACTCAGACTGGAAAGCAACGTATAGTTGAAATGGAAATAAGTTATAAAGTACTATACTTATATATGTATAGTATAAAATTTATATGTACACTGAGAAAAATTCGGGTGTGAAATGTGCACAAATCGGGGGTTATTTTTCACACCAAATTCTAACCCCGAATCAACCAAACCTCTCCGGTAGTAAATTAGGTAATAGGAAGGGGTTAAAAATATTGAATAGAAAAAATCAAACCCCATCGAGTGTTAATTTTACACCGACGCTTTAAAATAATTTATAAACCCCCATCGAGTGTTATTTTCACACCAATTGTATTTAAAATATACAAACCTCCTCAGGTGAAATTTTAACACCCATTTTAGTACTACTATTAGTACCCCCATTAAGTGTACTTATCTATCACCCCTTCTATTTTCCTCTCTTCCCATTAAAAAAAAATATAGTTAATTTTAAAGAATTTCTTTTATTTCTGTAATATTTTTCCTAACATATAGGTTCTACAGTTTCTTCATATATTTAGTATTATCAACATTTTTCTTCATACATATTTTTTTTTAAATACTTTAACTTTCTGAATTGGAATTTATATTTATTTCTGCTACATTTTTTTATATTTCTTCAAATTATGAGTAGAGTTGAATACGCTTAACTTTTTTACACACAATAAAACTTTTTTCGCACACTTTTTGTTATCAAGATTTTCTTTACATTATCGTTTTGGAATAACAAACAGTTTTTTTCGTTAAATCAGTACTTTAGTTAAAAAAAATCCATCATGTAAATTTTTAATAAAATTCAGAGTGACCTATGAACGTAACGATCGTGCTCTTTAAATAATTATTATTGGTATTGATTATAAAATGAAAAAAATTAAAACTAAAATTATCAAAAGAAGAATTACTACATCATACTTATTAATAACATTTGAAAAAAATTGTTATTATTACTTTTTTCTAAAAATATGAACACTTAGATTTGCGTTTTTCAATTTTGCGTACCTGTTTGTCTTTTCTAGGTATGTCAAAAAATTCTTTGAGTTTATTTTGTTCACCCGACATTTTGCTTCTCAAACGACCCTGTTAGTCCTAAAAGTCTCGAATAGTTCCCGTTTCCCTTGAGCTCTCTTTGGTAGCGAAGCTTGCTGTTCAAGGTTGCATACAACGTATGTGATGTACAATGTTTTTAGAATCTGAAAAGAAAATATAATTATTATTTAATTTCTTTTGAATCCATGATTAAGTTATTAAGGGTTACGTGGGTCAAAAATACTGGTAAACTCCATATTTCCTCTATTTTTTTTTTTTCAAAATAGTAAATTTTCATTTTAATTTCAGTTCTTAAGAATATAAAAGTATTCTGAAATTTTCATTTAACAGTCTTAAATATTCAACCGTTGGAACCTGATTTTCGAAGACTTTTTTGAAAAAAAAACATGGTTTTTAGTGAACAAGATTTCTCAAAGTATATTCATCTGACATCAAAAAACTAAATATTTCCTCTTAGCGGATAAGTTAAACTCATACTTGAATGGTAAATTTTTTTGAAAAATGAAATTTGATTTTTTTGAGAGAATTTTATACGAAGAAATACAATTTTCGGCATATTTTACAGCGCGTTTTGTCTTGTTAAATAAATTGCTATAAAGGTTAAATAAAAGTCTACAGTTTTAGTACGAGTTTAACTCATCAGCTAATAGGATATATTTAGCTTCCTGATATCAGAATGAATATAATCCTAAATTCCTTGTCCACCGGAAAGCATGTTTTTTTTCTTCAAATTTCCTGTCCCAACTTCTGAAATGGGACACGAATTTTTACGATTGCAATTAAAATTTCAGAAAATATAGTTTAAATGTTGCACTTTTATATGCTTAAGAGCTTGCATTAAATATTGTTTTATAATGTTGAAAAAAGATGTGAAGAAAATGTGCTGTTTCTTTTAGTTTGCGAGACCCACGTAACCCCTTGAACTAAAACAATCTAAAAAACGTAGAATCTAAAAAAAACAACTTAAAGGCTAAAATTTGATATTCCAAGCAAAAATTAGAATTTAAGGTGTTCAATTGGTGGAGTATTGAAAATGAATTATAAAGAAATGACTATTTAAAAATATATGTGAATTAAAATGCTTGTATGAGACTCAGAAATGCAATTTATAAATTTCATATAATAATATCCAAAAAATACATATCCATGCGCCTACTTTTTTCATTTCTTTAACCGATTCAAAAACACACAATAAACTTGAAAAATAAAATTGTAAAATTGCAAAAATTCAATATGCACTGTGTCCATATTCTACTGAACTTGTTCATTATTACTTGTTCAACATTATTTTACTGCGCAAAAAGCGCAAAAATGATATTTTACCAATAATTTTAAATTTTTTGATTTTTTTACCAATAATTTTTTTTACTGATTTATTTATAATTTTCTAATATTTCTGCATTAGTGTTTTATATAATATAACTAACCTTTTTCACACACTCCAACTTCACCAACGGATGAACCAACTATCGTATCGTTTAGAAGTGCTGTTTTGAAACTTTTAAAACGGTCCCTTTTTATAGAAGTATGCCTGGGATTCATTTTTATCCTCCAGCATGTCTTGCCTGCCACCGTCATCCAGCATATAACATCTTTTCAAACAGGGTTTTGTTTCACCAACACTGTAAATAAAATTGTAAAATTAATAAGCTAATAACCACTACCAAAATATTAAAAGGTAATGTAACGTTGCCTTGCTATTTGTATTAAAATTTACTTGGAATTGCATTTTTTGTGCGTGATGCCTTTCCAATGCTTTTCTTCTCTGATAATTTTACCCATTTCTCTACCCCATGAAAGAAGACAATTATTATGATATTGAGACTGATGTTGTAGCACGATAAGAGATTGATAGTATTTGAAACAAATCACTTTAATCGTAGAACTGAATTAAACTTCTTATGCAATAATTGAAAGAAAAATAATTACCACATCAATAAAACAAATTTAGGAAACGGCACCAAGTGTGATGCAACACTTCTAAAGAATACCAAAACATTTTTTTTTCTTTTTTTTGGGAAATATTTAACTTTCATCCCAATTTTCTCGATATTTTAAAGAAATTTTCAAACTTACCGTCTTTTCATGCAGAAATTAATCCTTAATATCACAGTTATTTCATAAAAACACAATGAAAAACTCGCGAGAACACGATACACTCTTTCCAATGGACGCACATATAGGAGACTAAAATTAAAAGCGTCTTTTTGTGCCACAACACTAAGAAGGTGTTCATAAAACACTGCTGAAGTGTATATTTTGCACTCATCTTGCATTTGCTTACCTTTGTTGCTAGAGGTGTAAATTTAACACTCGACGAGGTTTAAATCTTCATAACGAATTATTTCCCTAAATAATACATTTTTTCATGCATTTTGTACACTATAATGAAACAAAAATGTATTAAATTGCTACGAAATATATTTGTGTCTATCCTGGATGACGAAAACTAATTTTTATGTGATTTTTCACGTATTGTATGAACGGTGTAGAATTAACACTCAGCAGAGTTAATTTTTGTTAAGCAAAGTTGGTGTGGATTTCACTTTATTCTTGCTTTTTTGGTGTGAATCTAAACCCCGATTGCCATGGTGCATATTCAACCCCTCTTTCTAACCCCGGCTCCCAGATCCATTTCCCTCAGTGTATACTCTGATACATTTTGCTAGAGAATTTTCCAACTATCAGAACACCAAAGTATCTTTAAAATTTATGAACCATGCAATTGATAACTTTTAGATGATTTTAAATAAGTTTTAATTTGTGTCTCTCCCGTCAGTATTTTTCAATTTTCCACTCAGTGATAGTGCATTTAAAATTGAAATGGAAAATTATTATTTGAGAAATGCAAAACTTTCTTCAATTTTCTTTTTAATAATCATGACAAGATATTTTCATCTTTCTGGCATTCTTATTCTTTTGAGGAGATGCTATGGTAAATGTAATTATGTAATAAGACTGTGGATAAAACATTTATATGTAAATTGTTGAGATAGTAATACTCGATTCTCAATTTCGTATTCTGAAGAATTTGAAATGAAAATGATATTTTAAAATGTGATCTTTGGGTTAGTTTCTTATGCAATCTTTGGGGAATGAATTGGTTCAATTTTTGTGCTGAAACGAATAAAGTTTGATTTTGCTTTTTAGATTCTGTCGAACCAATCTTTGTACAATGCTGAGGATTTTCCTCGGAAGTCCATTGAAAAGATTGACACATGTGACAATTTTCCTCATCATTGGTTTTTCCTTTTCTCTTCACTACTCGCTCCATTTGGCTCCTACGTCAATTTCTTCTGTGCTTTCTTTCAGTCGTCAAACCCCACAAACTATACCCTCAATCTTTGACATCTTTCTTCCTGTGGGAAACTCTGGGGACAGAAGGAATATTCATATAAAGTCCATTTTCAACAATTCATTGTATCCCTTAGAGTTTTGAGTTACTTTTCAGTTACTTCCCGGAGACTTTTTTGTCAATATTTCTATGAAGGGAATTGGGAAAAATCATCCATTTTGAAGTTGGTCAAATAAATAAATTTTAAGAATCAATATTAGGGTTGTTGAGTGAAGTGTAAGATTTATTCTTTCACAATCGAAATCTTGCAAAAGTTAGTGAACTTTTGAATAAATTGGTTAGAAAGTCAAACTAGATTCTTCGTTTATGTGTCCAACATGAATAAATGTTGGATCCTAACGGTTCTAAACATGAAACATTAAACTGTTTTCCACCATATTCATCCTGAAAGTTGAAATTGACGGTAAGACGGCGATGGCCGTTTGGAAATTGGGATGAAATGCAAAGATGCTAAAAAATTAATTCAATTTAAATTATAAAACAGATTGTTAACTTTACAAAATCAGAACATAAATACTATCAAGAAGTCTCTTTTTTGGTTGGAGAAGGCAGAAAATTTCCAGTGATGAGACTTTTAAAGAAAGCTTTGAAATTTTTAATAGTCATTGGTATCTTTTGGATGATAACTTGAACCTTGTCATCTGTAGAGGCTAAAGTCATCTAAATTTAAATTATATAATAGCTCATAATAAAACTAACAAAAATGACACTAATTTCCCTATCCCTGTAAAATGTTCCTTCATAACTTTCGAGAAGTTTTATTAAAATAACTTTAAATAGCTCAAAATTAAATGCTCAGGAAAATAATACTCAGGAAAGTTATAGAGCGGTATAAGTATTTCCAATAAGAATATCCTGATTTACTAATCATTAAGATCTTCAGTAAACTGCACATAAAAGGATACAATTAAAATTAAAGAAAAATCTTATGTGAGGAAACGGGGGTATTTTCTGCCAAAACATCTGTCTTAAGAACCATCCTCTGACACATTATCAAGCCACTCACCCAAAAAAAAAATCCATTCTCGAGTGGAAAGCCTTTCTAATGGTCTGTTTCAGAAGACAAGTCAGGAACGGGAAGTAACTGTCATTGAATTTATTCCACGTCGCGTGTGAAAGTCATCAACATTTTTACGTGTGCGTTGTTTCTGTAGTCTCTTCCGACACTCTCATACTTTTAACTTTTTATGGGGTATCAAAATAAAAATAAAACGAATAAAAAGCACATGAAGGTGTTTTGGCAGTGACAAGAAAGGCGTATCGCATGCGAGAAAAAAAAAACTCAAAAAACAATACATCCAGGAAAATCTCATTATTGAGGGGGGTTGTGAAAGGTGAACTTTTAAAGAAATTTTGAAGCTTAAAAAGAAGAATTCGTGCGAAAAAGGGGAAACTTTGTTAAAGACAGTACTGGGGTATATTTAAATTTAGAACTGTGTGATGATAATGTATTTTTTACGTAGTACTGCAAAATTTAATTTAATTTTGTATTAAATTTCTCAGGAAGATCATTTTGATTTATTGCTATATTTAAAATTTAATGTTTCCAACGTAACTTTCAAAATTAGCTCTAAAACTCATCAAATATGGCATTTCTTGTTCGTTGTTTTGCCATCAATAAACAGAATGTTGCTTTCCAGCATCACTTTTGTACGCTCCAGATAAATGTAATCTCACCCATTTATGAATACAAAATGATGAATTTTATTACACATGATACTTTTTCTCCATGGCTAAGGCCACTTTTATGAATTGTTTAGAATTAAATGCCTTTTCGTATATATTCAAAATTTTATTTCTTTGGCATTTCCTGAATTGTTGATCGCATTTTATGCATCACCATAAAAAGGCGACGTAGAGTGTTTTGGTGGGCAATTGGGTCACAATTTCGTGAAAGTATTCTTATATGGGGGAAGTGTAAAATCGATAAATATATTTGGGTTTTGCTAAGGTGAATTTTCTTATGGGGATGATCCTGAAGAATTGTCTGTGTTGCTCATTTAGTCAATTTTCATTTTATAATCGCTCCAATTGCGACGATATTATATAAAGGGTCTCCTGGGACTTCCTCCTTGTATTATCCACTCGTCACGTATTTTCTGGTCAAGCTGGTCAACAGACAACATTCTTCTTGGTAGAAACAGTATATAATCTTATATATGAAAGATAGACATACTGGAACTTGTCACGTGAAATCAATTAGGAAAAGTTTCAAATGAAATGGATACCACATGACCACTTATTGTCCTTATTCTCCTATGATGTGTCTTTCAAAAGGGACATTACTTTGGAGCATTAGAACTTTAAGTTTCCAAAACAGCAAGAATATCCCAAACTTTACCACAGGGATAATAAAATTAATATAACAGTTGATTGTTTGTCTCACAAAAGTTTAAATTGAAATAATTATTTTTTGTACAAATTTATACTGAAATGTTTTGGAAGATCCTATAATATAGATTCTTTTCGTAGATAAATCAGTTAAAAAATTAGTGAACATAGATGTAAGAAATTGGGTAGGGAATTACTTGGATGTTCTTTAAGGAATCAAAGGGGAATTCTGTAACAGTACGACAATGTCATATCGACCACTCAGAATATAATGCGACTAACTCGATTTTTTGCAAAATTCGTTTTTTTCGCTTTTCGGATACTCCGTGACACCCTCTACCTTCCCTGTGAATATTATACCTGAATATAAATTATTTCCAAAGTTATAGCGCTTTTTCTAAAAAAGCAAAATCTCACTCATTTTTCAATTCAGTCAGGATAAGAGCCGCATAACTCGACCGTGTGACGTCATCATTTTGCTTGTCAAAAGTATCCCGGCTGATTTCACGACAATAGATAAGCTATTATTTGGCTGCAAATATGTATAGTCTTCAATTTGGTAATAACTAGTCAATAACTAATATTGTTAATAATAATTAATAACTCTTCTATAAAATTAAAAAAAATGGATCAAAAACTAAAAATTGGATATTGAATACGAAATAGGCGTAAAATGCTAGTATTTTTATATGGAGTTTGACAGCTGTAATGGACATTTGAATGGCTTGAAGAAAATTTCACGATTTAATCCAGAATATAAATTTTGCGAATATTGCAATTATTTATGAAATATTACTGATATCTTGATATTTTTTGAGGTTCTCTAGTATTGCAAGTATTGCAAACCTGGATAAAAGCAATAAAATGCTAATTTATTATGCATCAAACTTCTCCTTGGCGCGAGAGCTCATAACCTATTAACTTTTAAGAAATTTTGTTGCTTGAAAATTGGTTAGAAATAATAATAAGAAATATGTGAAAAAGTGAAAATAATAAAAACTAAATAATATAAGACCTACAGGTGGTGTGGTTATCCGTCCTGGGAATCCTACTTCACTGAAACACTACCTCTTGGTTCGATAATTATATCTTTTTATTAATCAATTTTCACATGAAAGTTTTCTACATTTTCTTTCGGATAATTAGCCGCCATTTCAAACTTCACTTCTTCTACTTCTTCCTCTTCCAGTTCCCCATCCTAGACACACACCAACTGATCGACATTTTCCCATCACCATAGTTCCCACAGGGTAAATTCTGTAATTGTCGTGGAATTTTCACGCTTGCGTTTGAAACCTGTCAATGCCAATCGAACTTTTGTTCTCATATCACATTTGTTCAATTCGAAAATGCAATTAATTAATTTTTTCACACTTTAAAACCCAAATTGGCATTTTACTTTAATTTCAAGTGATAACACTAATGTATAGAGAATTTAATTAGCTTTCGTTTAGTAGAAAAAAATAGTTGATAACTTTTTTATTATGTTAAAAATTGAAAAAAAAAAAAACTAAAAAATGGGCGTAAAATACCAAATTGGCGTAAAATGCTACCTTTTATACGTAGTTGGCATCCGAAATGGACATTTGAGTGGCTTATACTATATAACCTAAAAAATGTTAATATTTTTGAGTTTTGTCACGATTCGAAAAATACGTGAAAATAATAAAATAAATATTAAAAATTAAGTAATATAAGACCAAGAATTGATGTAGAATGGTAATGTAAAAAAAGGTGAATATTCACTTTTCGCTTTGTTTTACTTTTTCTTTTCTGTTTAAACTATATATGATAATTTTAAAAATTTACAGGATAATATATAGATATGAGTTCTAAGATTCTTGCCAAATTGTTAGAAAAAAGAAAATTCAATATTTAAACAAATAGTATAAGGAAATTCAATAGAAGTTGCCTTTTTGCTACGAAAATCTGTAAAAATTCACTTTAGCATTTGTTGTCAATTTTCACAAAATTTATATAAAAATGACTAGAAAAATGGGAAAATATTTATTGAAAAAATAATTTATGAGTCCTAGAACTGCTGTAGAAGTTTTACGGAAAGAAAAATGATGAAAAATTGCTTTTTTGTGGAGAATAATTGCACTGGCATTTTATGCCAGTTTGGTGTTTTACGTAATTTTTTTGGCTCGGGTTTTAAAGTTTTAAAATGTCTTGAAAAAATTACTTATCAAAATTAGAATACATAGACAGTGATGCGTATGGGGAATGATATCGAAACAATTTTGACAAGTGATGCGTGACCAGCCGGGTCGCTTGGCAGCGTGGGAAACTCGAGTTGTTCGGGTCTTATCCTGAGCTTTTGATATGACAGCTCAGGAAAAATATGTTACAACTCGGAAAATATTGTAATAGTTATTAAAATACACATTATTTTGTGAAAGTTTTATGGAATTAAGATAGCTATTATCGAATCCTTCCGTTTGATGTACAATATTAGGAAAGTGAAGTTAAATTAATTGATTTATTAGCAAATGCAAATCTCAGCTTTAAATCGCTCTCCTGTAAAGTTGGCCATTCGCGAGTTAGTCGGATTATATTCTGAGTGGTCGATATAACAAATTTAAAACTTAATGTCGTAAATTCGGAAAAGTCTTTGAAAATTCCCCAGAAAAGTTATGAAAAAATATTTTCCCCGAAAAGCTATGCAAGTCATTGTGAGAAAGTGTCAACCTCTCGAGGCAGACCTAGGGCAAGCTGGCTGAATCAAATTCAGAATCTTACCTTGGAACGTCTTGAAATCTAACTCGATCATCTTCCTGAATTGGGGAGGATCGACAAGTCGTCGGTTGCCTCAGCAACTGTGCTAACTGCATTTTGACAACTTTTCAGGAGACCATTTTTTTACTTTAATCACATTTTAATAAAAATCAAACCCCGAATGAGTTATTTTATATTACAAATATCGAAAGACCATCAAGTAATCTGTCTATTAATGCAAAGAAATTGGAAAATAGTAGATTATGCACACTAAAAATTAAGCATTTCCTAAAAGAATACACAATATGCAATTGTGCTAACTAACATCGTTGTTCAAAAGTCTATCTGCAATGTATGGAATTTTTGCAGATAGCACAATTGTTTATCACAGTCAAAACCTAACAAGGAAAGAATTTTCTTTTTTTTTATTCTATTGACTCCGTGTAGAGCAACATTTTATTGTCATTTGAAATTTACTCCAAAATTTATCTTCCGAGTGTGTTTTCTTTTTATCAACACTATTTTGCTCTCATGGATCTCTGCAAAGTCTACAAACGGTTCCTCCTAAAAGTGTCACGTTAATCTGAAAGTGAAATAAGGTAAAGTACCCTTTATTCAACCGGTTCCTCTATTCGACCGGTAGATTTATTTATTCAATTTAATTATATTTGCTATAATATTTTGTGTATGATCTAACATTAATAGGTCAATTATTCTTTAAATAATACGAATCAGTGACAAATTCATAGAAATTGATGAAATTCACCATCAAATATTCAAAAATTGAACCACCGGTCGAATAGAGGAACCCAGTCGAATAAGGGTACTTTACCTTATTTAGGAAATAAACGATCTCTGATATATAAAGAAGAAAGGGGATACTTTCACAAAGCTTAAGGATCACATGAGAATAAGCATGGAAAAAGGAAATTGGCACCAGATATGTGACAGGAATTTATAAAATTGTTCTGGCCATATTGAAAAAAAAATATGGCAATTAAAAGTTCTAAATGATCATATTAAAAGAATACTTGATTATGAGATATCAATTTTATTTCTGACTTTTCATTTTGTTTATTTTATCCATTTTCAATTTCTGCACGTAGTATCATCATTTTTTTTTCTTTTGAAAATTCATACACACAGAAAAATGAAAAATTCTTAAACAGAAACACCCAGGAATTTAATTTCAAATCCCATTCAATGAATGCCAATGCCCTAATTCTAAATCCTTGATCATTTAGTTTTAGTTGCAATTTGCAAATCTGTAGACATTTTTCATTTTCCAGCTAATGCTGAACTTAAGTTCCCGATCTTTTAACTGAAAGAGCTAGGGATTCTAGCCCATTTCTCTCAATCAGAGCTTCTAAACTTAAACGTCTCGGGGATTCACGTCCAATTTAAGTTCCCAGGTTCTCAAATTAGTTAAGTTCCCAGATCCTAGTTCATAAATTTAGAGTCAAAATTTTTCTCTGTGTATGAAAATTTTATTTTCCTTCTCCGTTAGCTGTTATTTACATTCCAGCTTTCCTGTACTTTATGCGTCGATTTTGGACCCATGATTCTGGACGAGATCTCTTTTTTACACGCTATGTCAAGATTTTCTAAAATAAAAATACTGAAAAAGATCAGAAACAACAGAATGTGATTAGAAATTTAAAAAAATGCCTGTTTTATTGAAAATTTAATAATAAAAAATCATAGTCATATTCTTACCTTCGGTTAATAAAACATCTGCTGTGAAAATTTCTGCTCCAGGGTGACTATTCAGAGAATTTTGTGATCTATCGTTTGAAATATGTGGCTCATTTTTGACTTCAGGCTGGCCAGATGAACCCTGTTCACTCGTGAACATCTCTTGCGAATTATCGACTACATGAATGAGAGTATGAGGAGATGAATCTGGTTCATCCTGATTATTATTATAATTAATCGTATCGGGATATGTTTATTACAATTCAGCCAGGTTATCGTATACCCCGTGTTGGAAGAATCTGCCGATCGTAGATCGCCCAAGAACGCCTTCCCCGCAATGTAGATACTTCTTCCATTCCTTCTTGCATTCTTTTGGACGTGGATCAGCTGCTTTATGATTTTTCTTCCTGCGTAACATTTTTCCTGTTTTTTTTTTCTCACAAAATCCTAATTTAGTAAGTAAATTAATAAGCATTTTTACAAAGAAAAAAATGAAACGAAGACTTACAATTCCGAAATCACTAATTTGCTTTCACCTGCACAACAATCGCGAAAAACTCAATCACAAATCGCAAACGTTTACCTTGTTTTGATGGAGAGTCGTGATGGATAGAAATGACAAACTGCAAATAGAACAGTTGCTGACAAAAAAATTGCGCCTTTTTTCAGTGTATTTTTATGCTAACTGCAGAAAAATTGGTAGATAGCGCAGTTGCAGAGAAATTTTTGTGACTATAGTACAGTTAGAACATTTTCACGGAAAAATATCTCTGTATAGAGAAAATTACAAACTTTTTAAATAACGTAGTTTAATAGAGAAAATTTAGTAATATCAGAATATGCAAAAACCTGAAAATCGCAAAAATGCAGTTAGCACAGTTGCTGAGGCAACCGACGAAGTGTGGACTGCTAAAGTGGATGTCATCGGCCCGCGACCCCAATAGGGATAAGCGGTTGAAAATGATGATGGTGATGACCTAGTCCCCGGCGAGTGGCCTTTAAAGTTGAAGCCAATTTCTTACTTTCACATACAAATGCGTATGGGAACTTACCTAAAAACCCGTTGGAAGTTCGAACGTTTAAACCAGAGGTGTGCAAGAACCGTTGAAACCGAATATTGTTGATATTGTTGACGATTGAAGTGTCAAGAATATCGATTTTCGACATGGCAGAACAATAGCGCTAAAGCGGCGAGTACGTGAACTTGCACTTTAGTCTTCCGGTAGATTTTCGAATGGGTTTGGCTTGGCTTTGGAGTGGCTTTGTCTCTTCGAAAGGTTATTACTGAACGTAGCCATTGCCTCTTAATGTTGTCGTGATTCCTATTTCACGAAAAAATGTCATGACATTGTCATATTGTTATAGAATCTCTCTACGAGCCTCTTGCACTACTGCCCTCTAGTCGAGTGTGTCATGGGATCCAGGGCGAAACGATAATAAAGCCGATAATAAAGCGAATGAAAGAACTCCACAAATTCGCAATTAGCAACATAGAATATTTGAATAGGCCAACAAGTATCTTTTAAAATGCAAAACATTTTGTGAAAAATTATACATTTAGCGTTTTTCTTTATTCACAATAAAAAAATAAAATTCTAAAAAAGTAAAAAAAAATGCTCATTTGTCACTGGCATTTTTTTTGTAGATTTTAAAGAGGTAAGATCTTAAATCAAGGTATAAAGTTTTATGAACTCCTCTATAAAGGAAAGGATTGGAGATTTTTTTTCTACAGGCTATCTCACTATTTAATTTTAATTTCAACGTAATTTCTTCAAACATTTTGTTTCATTGTTCTGGAATATTTTTCATTAATTTGCCCCTTTATTCTCTTCTCTTTTCAGGTGAGTGAGAATGAATATCTAATTCTCTGTAGTCACTGATACTTTGAGGGTAGAAAAAAAAATCTTGCTGAGATCCACGAGATTTGTATCTCGAACTCGAGATTTTGTGGGTCTGGGTGAAGGTAAATATTTGAATTTTTAATTGAAAAACTTTTTCAATATTGTGGAGTAAAAGAAGAATCAAGTGAAACTCAACTCTTTCGCAAGATTCTGCGAAATTGTCAATTCCCTTGAAGATAAAAAAAAAAAAATTGGGGAGAAATTGTGTGTGTGCACTACTTAAGATGTAAATTTTCAGTCAATTTTCCATTCCACAATTTTCACCACCAAGTGATTTATTTAGGGTTGGAGAGCGAAAAACTGCATTTGAAAATTCCATTGCAATTGTAAGGATAATTTATGGTCTTGCTCAACTTCTCAGGAAGGAAAGGGAATGAAAGTTTCTCTTTTTTCTCAGTGAAAAAAACTATGTATTCGCGGAAATGCAATGAAAAAAAAATGCGAAGAAAGATCATTTGGCGGCAATTTTTCACAATTTTTCATACGCTAAAAAAGAAGCTCAATTGCTTCACTCCCGCTCTTTGGCAAATGTTAAAAAATGCAAAAAAAGAGGAAATGAGCAAAAGGAGCATTTACTTCTTGAAAGGAAACCGTGAAAATGAGGAAGAAAACAGATATCAATTGGAGGGTGAATTAGCTGAGTTGGTGTTTGATGGCAAATGAGGAAATCGAAAGTCAGTGGAGTGAAAAGTGACGCGTAAATCTGGTGGAAAGATAATTTTCATTTTCACCTCTCATGCCCAAAAGTTCTCTAGTAAGGGGTAGTGATGAAGGGGTTGGGGGGAATAGTTGGAAAGGGAGAGACCGAAAAACAATTGAGCAACAAAGGGGCTTTTGTATGCTCGAGCTTTCTTCCTCTTCAATGATTTTCAATAGACATTTTTACAATGAAATTGCAATGTATGCGAATTTTCATTGAATTGATTTATTTTCAATGAAGATAAATAACTTTTTTTTTTTTTAATTTAGTTTTTCCAGATTTTTCAATTAACCATTTTTTGAATCTTAAGATTTTAATCTTATCCGAAAGGTATTACTGAAAGATAGGCAAAACTAAACTACATGGCTATCATCTTATAGATGGTCCTTGAATAAAAAAAATAAACGAGGATAACGCTTATCCGGAGACTTTCATTTCAAAATCCTCTTTTTAGATAAATTCTAAGATTCCGTTTAAACGGAGATATTTAGACACACGCCCCACTATTCGGTGTACTGACGAATCTCATTACATAACATTATGTATGGACTAAAACAAATAGTCTAGAATCGTTCGATTAAATTTTCTTTACCTGATTTTTTTTTAAATGAAATGGGATATACCCGATATACCTGTCTGTTTTTTTTACAATTTATATTTTTGGAAAAAGTTTTGATCTTCAATAACTCTTATGTGGTAAAGTGTATAGGGGGAGGTGGGGTTACTTTGAGCAGTGGGGCTACATTGTTATGCGACTTTTTCGTCGATTTCGAAATAAAGCTGGTCCTTATAATAATTTTAATCCACAATTACTTTGCCTATCCAAATTACATCATGTTAAAATCCAGTTTTCATTAGAAATATGCGAGAAAATCGTATAACAATGTAGTCCCACCTCCCCCTAAGCGACAATAAGTCGAGATTAATTTTTTTGTGGGAAATTTTTATTTATAAGGGACGAATTAATAAACTTGAAATACTTCCGTTTCAATGTGTGTCTAATTTAAGATTTGGCTATTTTAAAACTAAAATTTAAATGATCTCTGATTTATCTTTATATTGATAGAACAAAAATTCAACTGAAGAGACTTTATATAGTTTCTTAAGAGTTTCTGAAATCGGTTATGCCCAACCGACAATTACTTTTCTTTCGTAAACAGGTTATGGTCAAAATCCCGAAGGCTAAAATTCCGAATGCTAAAATCCCCAACGCCAAAATCCCGAAAAAGCCAAAATCTTGAATGCCGAAATCCCGAATGAGTTAAAATCTCGAAAAGTCAAAATTCTGAATGGGCCAAAATCCTGAATTGGTCAAATTTCAAAATCCCGAACTCCAATATCCAGAATTTTGGCTTTTCTGGATTTTGGCCTATTCGGGATTTTCTCTTTTCAGATTTTAGACCTATTTGGGATTTCTACCCATCCCGGATTTTGTGTCATTAGGATTTTGGCTTTTGGGATTTTAGTCAGCACCGTTGCAAACTTGTTTTTTTTTTAATTTTTCAACGAAATTGAATTAAATCTAGACCTAGTCATAAATCATGTCATTCCAATTGTTCTTAAAAAATATCTTGGCATTAATCTTAAATTCTGAATAATTACTTGTGAAGTGAATGCGCATGGAATTAGGAAAATTATTTGTTATATTCATTGCAATATAAGAGAAGGATTGTCTTGGTATTGATTGCTGTGTGATTGTTGAGTGTAAGTCATTTCCATCTTATCCCTTAAAGTTATCTGGTGTGCGGCGACTCAAAATTGAGAATCACTCAAATCCAAAGTGATTTCATCTCTTCTGTTGCCATCCTCATTCAGCCCTTCATTAAGATTCTAATCAAATTTCCAGCCACGTCTTCCTCAAAATTCTCCCATCCACTCTAAGACAGTCAAATGTTAGATATAGAGAAACATTCAGACTTCTCGATTGAATTGAATGTTAATGGATGATGGAGATCACATAATTTGACTACCGGGATACTCCAAATATCTCATTCCATTTTATCTGAATTGGTTCGGGAGCCCTTTTGACTAAAATGAGTCTGATGTGGGTTTATTTCAGTAAAGGATTTCCAATTAATTCAATAGACAATTGGAAGGGATTTTTAGCATCCTTTCTCAATATACATATATCAGGTTCATTTTAGCCTCAGACCACTCCCTATTGATTCTTTCAATGATGATTGCCTTCAATGATTTTAATTATGTTGTTCAATGAATTCCAGTTTATTGTTGTTCAGTGGAAAACACTCTGTGCTCATTCTTGGAGCTTTTAGCGAATTCATTGGGAATATTTATAGATTTTCAAGCGGAAATTCAACCACGATACTTGGTGGTGTTTTTGAATTCACTTCATGAATTTATTTTCCTGTTTATAGGTTGTTAAATACGAAAATAAAACAAATCATCATTACTGGTTTTGATTTAAATTTCAAGATTGATAAAACATAAAGTAGACATAATGCTTGAGATAAGAATAACAATTGTCCTGTATTGTGAGCTCTCTGTATAAGTACTTTATTAATGCAAAAATTTCTTCTTAGCATTGACTTTCATATAAAATAACTACAAAAGCAAATTGCGAAAAAAGCCATAGCTTGCAGAAAGTTGCTTTCAGTTATCTAGAATTGTTAATTAAATTTTAAATTTAGATTTGATATTCCTTATATACTGATATCTTTTCCTGACTATTGATAAAGTATTTCACATAAAGCATTTGCCTGTGTTTCATCTGGAGTAATTTATTCCATTAAAACCGTAAAAAGGACTTAACAAAGCGTTTCAAATTTCTATAATGCATAAAGTCGTAAGTTTGATTTTATATCCCAAAACTGCTTTCTCATTAAATTTCTTAATAAATAAAGTTGTTTTTGGTAGTTTACCTCATTGGGAAAAGTATCGTTTTTATGAGTTTGTGTAATAGGTGAAGTTTCACAACCTCCTAAAATAACGTAGGAGTGACACAATTGAATTTAGGACGAGAATTAATTTTTGGTTCGTAACTGATATAACATCGCTTGAAACCGTTTAATATTTGTTCTGGATTTCAAGATGTAATTCGTCCAAATCGGATGGAAAATATGCTTTTTGGAATCTTTTTAAGCCCTGACAACCATAAATCGGTGTAAGGACTGATGGGTATTATCGTGTAGACGAAATATATCCATACGCAATTAAAAATAAGCGCACGATGATTTTGAAATATTATACTTTTCTCTCTCTTTGATAAGAAAATTAAAAACATGATAATAATAAAATTCGACTTATCGGGCTGGAATTTTCTGAAGACTCCGAGTCCGCTCCAAGGTATCAGGCATCATTTTTTTTCGAAATCATTTTGTTCGCAAATTTTGGAATTCAGGGGATAAAATTTGAAAATTTCTGACTATTTTGAGAGTATTTTTCTTACATAAACGATAGAGAGTGTGACAAAAATTGTGTTGGACATTTTCCTAAAGCAATTCGAGGGTAAAAAGTGGTGTTCTCGAGTTGAAATGGTTAGGGTGCTTAAAGCTTGAGTGATTGAGCGAGAAAAGAGGAGCCCCAAGTGACTCTCGTCTTTAATGATATTATCGTGTCTTCTAGCCTGAGTCTCATCAAAGATCAATTACCGACAACTCGTATCTAATGCATTTTTTATTGATTGATGCCCATGGTGGGGGTGGCGATGTGAAAATTGGATTTAGAGTAAACCACCCACAACTAATTCCTCATTTTTACTCTTTACTGTCTTTTTGTATTCTTTTCTTTTTGTCTTATTGAGATAGAAGTCACTTTCGCGATAGGTACACCCATTACTTTCGTTTAATTTTATATGGTCAGAAAACTGCAAATAATTCTGAAAGTGACCTGACCACGTTGCAAAAAAGAACTCTATTACATATAAAGGAATAAAAAAAACTGTCAGGAACACTTTGAAAATTCATCTTGAATTTTCTTTTCTTCTTTTCTGTGTCTCACAGACATTTTCTACATGAGTAGATTGTCACATCAAAGAAAAAGTCATGAAATAGGAAAAATTCTGCGTCTCTCAAACTTTTTTTTTTCTTTAGACCCGAGAAAGCTCAATGAAAAGCTCAATTTCCTTCTCATTCTCCAATCCCAACTTAGTGGCACAATTTATACACTTCAGTGAGCTTACAAGGAGAGATACATGCGTTGGGATATTTCATTAGCTAGTACAAAGTTTAATGAATAATTTTAACACAGTGTGCAATGATTCAGGTGGAAATTTATTGGAGACTGAAGACTGATCAAAAACAGATTTTCTTGTATATTAATGCGGTTTAGACAAGACAAAAGGTATTATTGTGTTTGGAAGACAATACACAAAATAGGAATATAATATTGCGACACACTATATCTCAAGAAAGGACTTCTCCTTGTAATAAGCGAGATTTCAAAATGTTTAATATTGTTTTTATTATACTGAGTTGGGGCTGTGAGTTCTGTTTCTTGTGTGACAAAATTAAGTGAAGCTTTCGAAAAATTTGTGTTAACTAACCTTTTAAGGATGAAAAGCTTTCAACAGAGCTTAATTTTATGAAATCAAGGGTTTTTTATTATTTGATATGCTAAAAATTTCAAAATTCATGTTTAGAAAAAACATTTCCGTATGTAACAGGATTTGTAAAACATGGTTCGGTCATCAAATTTATCCTACAAACGTTTCTAATTCGTTTTTTTTACATGAGAAGTCTAGCAAATGAGGAATAGAAGCAAATGAGGCTATTTATACCGCCGCATTAGATTGGGATTGAACTGTTCCAAAATCGGATTTCGGATCATTAAGTCTCAATCTAAAGCCGCAATCTAAACGGTGTCATTAAGGTGATTTAGACTATAGCATTAGATTCAGACTGACTTGTCCCAAAATCCGATTTTGGGGCAATTCAATCTCAATCCAATGCGGCGGTGCAAATGGCCTCAATGGCTTCTAGGAAAATGTTGTAAGATGTTAATTCTATGTCCTGAAATTTGGCTTTTACATCTTCGAAAGTATTCGTAGTTTTCTGAATCTGAGTGTAATTTTCTGACCACAGCAAACGATATTAAGTTTTTTTGTATTTTATTAGTGCATTGGTCAAAACTTCATTATGAATCCATCGTATCTTTTGCGGAATCTTAGAAATGTTTTAAAGTACCGCGTTTTATGCCTTTCTGTTGATATTCTTGCAAACTTCAGACGTGGATGAAGATTGTTCAATAACCGGGAATTGTTCTGACAATGAGGCATTTTCTGTGAAGACCTTGGAGACAAATTCGTCAACGTCGTGTTCCAATAAGATTGTCGTCCTCATTAAATACAATATTATTCTTGCCAAACCACTGGGACTCAAAAACCATGATCATTTAATCCTCTTTTTATAAAAATGAAAGTCTTTTATTTTCGGAAAGTCATGAAAAAGAGAAAAATGTAAGAATTACAACATTTACGTATGGTTCTTTTTTTTTATAAATTATTGAAATATCACCTTTTCTCCGTTCGTCTTGTTGATCTCGTCATAGTCAAATTTACAAACTGAGTTACATAGACGTAAAGTCTTCCAAATTCGAACGCTTAGGGGGGAGGGTATGTGAATGACTTCTTACCTTACGTTTCGAACGATATTTTCAAAACCAACGAAATTGATGTTAGATTAAATTGTACTTTGAAGCAAATGCCCATACTTTTCTCACAAATTTTCGTGGTGATGTAGGGGAGACCGGGGTACAATTAGCCAGGGGTAGAATTAGTCAGTGGATTTTTCTCGTTTTTCTTAAAATGTTCATCGAGCAAAGTATTCTTTAATGAAAGTAGGAACACATCCCCATATTGCCAGAAATATTTATAACTCTGATCCTATTATCCTACAATTTAGAAGCATTTTTATAAAATGGGTAATTGTAATTTTGGTGGTACAGTTTTTGGACCAAGATCTGGTTTTCTAAGTTGTTAGTCAAAATCCCATTGTTTTTACCCTGTTTCTGGTTTAATAAACCTAATTAAAAAATATTTTTCACTTGGATAATAATTATCCAATTTTTTATTATTAGATGATAAACACTGAAACAGCCCTCGGGGCAATTGTAGCCACTCTTCCGTGGCGGGCTAAAACTATCAATGATTTTTCACTAATACATGGATAATTGTTAGATGAAAAAGTACTATTGATATTCCAAGCAATATTGCCATTCGGATGAAAAATTTGTGAAATAGATTTTTTGAGGATATTTTCATCAATTTTGCCACAATTACAAAAATGTCATAAAAAAGTCGGCTAAAGCCTTTTTCTTTAGGTTTAAGTGGCATATTTAGTATCAGTGGGTTTCAATGTATCAAGCGAAACAATATTTGGTATCTCCAATTTAAAATTTTGTCTGGAAAAGTGGTGGCAATCAGCACCCCAAAAGTGGCTATATCTACCCAGGCCAGGGCAAGTGTAGCCAATGTGTCATACTTTTTTCATTATCCTCTCTAGAAAAACTCAAGGATTTTAGAGCCTTGGACTACACTGTTTCATACAGCCAATATCCTAATGCTCCTTATGAAATATAAAAACATTAGATAAACCTTATCATTTTTTCACAAATCACGCGCGAAAAAAAGCTTCATTTGCTGGCTAATTCTGCCCCTATCTCCCCTATTCGTTTTTAATTTTATACAATTATAGTGTAAGCTAAATGAGCTAAATATTCAGGAAGCTGTTGAGAAAAATGATTCTCAATCATCCGCTATACGATTTTTTTTCAACATAAACTCATATTTGGCTCTTTGAAGTCAACTGTTGTTTGAATTTGAGAGATTCAGATTTAAGAGATTCCACTAGGGTAAAGTGGGATAAGTTGGACAGTGGTACAAGTTGGACAATGGTACAATTTGGACAGGGCTTTTTGTCTTGATAAATTTATTACTTCATTTTTATTTGTATATTTTTAATGCTTTAATTTTATAATTTGGTTCCTTGTGTTTTAAAACAAATTTTGTACTGTATTTATCAAGAAAAAAGCCATGTCCAACTTGTACGGGCGAATTGTCCAACTTGTAAAACTAATTCCAAATTATACACTTTACCCTACTATACATTATTTTTTCTCAAATCTTCATATTTGTCAAATTATGTCAGTGTTCAGGGGTGTAAATATAAAATATTAGTTACGAAAAACCTAGACATTTTTTATTTAGTACTTATAAATTAAATTATTGTTTTAAATAATAAGAAGTGGAGACAGAGTTGAACACTTCAGGCTGATGGGGCTGATGGTTTAATTTCAGAAGAACACCTAAGTGCAGGAATTTTTTGTTTATACTACTACAACACAGAGTTTTTATAAACAAAAAAATTCACCTTCTGTTAAAAAAAGATGTGCAAACTTCGTCATCTAACTTTAGCTCTCACAGAGGAACATTAATGTTAACGTAATTGCATTTTACAGAGCTCTTTTGGGTGTTCACTAACAGTACGTTTACGTCAATTTCCGGATAATTAATAGTTTTCTCTTTATTTTAAAATTCTTAAACCATTCACTTTCAAAAATATCCTATTCTATACAAAATTTATTCGGTTATATAAATTTAATTTTAATTGTTTTATGCCTATTGTTTATTCTTCTTTACGATTACCAAAAGTTTATATTTCTCTATGATTACTAATAATAAGTCTAAAGCTTTTTCTATTAGGGTGACAAACATATATACCACAATTTCCTACCTTTCAATCGATTTTTACTCATACTCTAAATCCCCTTAAATGTTTTCCTTTTTTTCTTTCTCTTTCATAATTTTCACCATTTTATTTTGGAATATTCTCACACCGGTGCTATGATACGGATAGGAAATACGCCATTGGTGGATTTTCCATCTTCCTTAGGGGATGAAAACGAATCCACCGGATGAATTTATCCTTGAGTCACCTACATTGACTTTTCCTCCAGTTTTGTGTTTCACATTATGTGCTGCGGAAGAATTTTCTTTTTCTCCCTTGGCACTATTGCAAACCCAAGAAGTGTCTGTGAATGCTCAGAGTGACGAAGATTATGGCAATGAAGAAGTTATTTGATAGGTTTTTGCATATTTGAGCAATTTTATTCACATAATTTGACTGGAATTATTATGGAGGGATGTATGATATATATATAAATCGATTGAATATCTTTGATATGTTTCTGACATACTATTCACTTTATAACACAAATCTTACTATAGTGAACACAGTTAGATTGTTATTTTTCACGTTTCATGTTTCATAAGATCATGTTGATTATGGCTTTTTCCCAAAAGATGATTTTTTTTTAAAATTTTGTTATATATATAATATTATAGGGGGGTGTGGGGCACCTTTGAAATTGGGCTTTTTCTCCTATTTTTAAATAAAACTGAACCTTATTAGGGGAAATGCTTCTAATTTTGTCCAGTTTCTTATTTTGGACACTTTGAGGATAACATTGGACACTAAAAATAAATTGATTAAAATAATGGATTTTTATTCCAATATTTGATAAATAATGAATTCTATCTAAATATTTGTTCTTTTTGGAATATTTTAACACTAAATACGTTAAAATTTGAATATGATTTGAGTTGAAATTGCTTTGTTGAAAATTCAGTGTGAGCAATTGCTTACGAGAAATATGACAGAACTTCGTGGCTTATTTCAGTCTTATTTAGTTTTGGTGAAGTACTAACAAAGTTTGTTCGCTGTTTTTGAGTGATATTATTGAATATTCCTTGAATATTGTGTTGATTCACGTTACTGATGATTTGTACATTTGACCTGAAGTGAGATTTGCCTTGTGAATTATATTTTTTGTGTGAAAAATGGGAAATCTTTTAAGACATTCACCAGTGAGGTGATGATTCTTATTTTGGACAGGTGTTTTTCTCACGAAATTTCGTGAAGTTTTAGCTTTTGTGATGACTAGGTTGGACAAATGCCTGGAGAAACAAAGGAGCATCATATCTACGAAAGAGATGCAGTGAGAAATGCCTTGAAAGGCTCCCGGAAAGGGCAGGGAATGAGCGAATCCGCACGTACTTGGAGTACCGAAGTCAACTCACTTTAATGAATGATATGGAAAGTTTCTGGGCGTCTTGTGACATTCCACGTTTCCCTTACATGACCAGGAAGAGGACTTGGTAAGATTGGTTCATAAAATGAAGAACAATGGGCATCCTGTTGAGGCGGATTAGCTGTCCAAATTTACAGACAAGTTGTAAAAATTAATAACCAAGTTGTCCAAAATAAGAGTCAAATTCACCTCTACATATCAATTCATTTTTAAACGTATTAAAACTAATTTTAGTAAAAATGAGATGATAAATAGCTTGCCAAGTTTCTAAACAATCCTTCTGAAAAGAGAGTAACAAGAAAAGTCAATTAGTATTGAAAATATCGCACTTCAAACTTAGGATATCGATGCTTATATGCAGACTGTCCAAAATTATAAGCACTTCCCCTATGACATAATTTAGCGTATTAAACCAATTACGAAGCTAAATTATATCACGGTAAGATCCAATTCCATTTAAAGCTGCCTCATTTCAAAACTGCCTCACTTCACCCTACTAGACTGATAGCACATCTCTATTAGTGCCGTATAATTATAATAATGTTATTAGGTGAGATTCTTAACAATCTCACCTACTATAATCCTAACAAAATTTCATGTCGTCCGATCGAGCTCAAACTTGGCCAAAACGTGTTTCAGCACTTCCTGATCACGAATATATATGTGGCTAATTTACGTTCCCGGCCGGCCGCTCTTTGGAGCTTAATAGCTCCTAAACTAAAAGAGATATCGACTTGCGGTTTTCGGCAAAGGTTATATATCGGGTGAAAATTGCAACTTGGTGCATTGACCCCCCACCCCTCCTTCCGCCATTTTGAATACCCCCCTTTTTTTGTTTTCTTAATGGCTCCGCCCCTATGGCATCGATCGGGCTCAAATTTTAGAATGTTATAGCTGGGCCTTAGGGCTTTCCATCAATACCAAACTTAAGGTCCCTCGACCCCCCTGACCCGAGCTATAAGGGTCCAAAAAAAAATTCTTAAAATGGCCATAACTCCGGTTCTAACTGTCAGAATTTAAAAAATGGGGGCTTTTTGGAAAGCTCTCGTGAAATGCCACTTCCCCTTCTAACATCGCAAGTTCGTAAAACTACCGCTAGGGGCGCTATTATTAAAAAGAAAATTTTTAAATCTTAAAAGTTAAATAACTCAAAAATTCCTTATGCAATTGGGCTGAAATTTTAGTATGTTGTAGCCGTTGATTATACCTATCAAACAAAAAAAACCTTAAGTCGATCCATAACCCCTGACCCGAGCTATAAGGGGTCAAAGTTCGAACATTGACCGGCCTCTATCTCCGGTTCTAACTAACATAGCGACCTAAATTTTACCTTTTTGGTTTCGTCTCGATGAGCACTTTCAGATGGAAGTTCAAAAAGTCACCACAGGTGGCGCTGTGATAGCGTCAAAATTCATCGAAATTCAAAGTCACTTTTCTCAAAAACGGCATTGTGCAAGTTAATGAAATTTTAGTATGTTGTAGTCCAGTCTAGGACGTTTCCAAAATGGTGCGTATGCGCGCTGTGATTTCAACAGAACCGGAGATATGAGGGGTCAAAGTTCACAAAATTCAAAAAATCATATCTCCGGTTCTATGTGACCGATTTTGATGAATGAGGGCTTAAACGAAAGATCTCACCAAATACTACAACTTTCTAGAATATTTGAACTTCGTGGGACCAACACCAGGGGCGCCACAGTCGAAAAACCAATTTCAATATCACATAACCTCAATTATCTCAACTGTCGCTGAACCGATTTTGATGATTACTTCAACATAATTGTAGAGGACATTTGTCTCTACATTTCGTCCGTATATCATTTTCCGCTCAGACTACGCTATCACTCCGATTTTGCCGTTTAAGTGTGAAAAAATTGATTTTTCCCATAATAACGCTTTGAAATCACTCAGATGCCAATTTGACTGCCTCTACTCCACCAAGACACTTAAAATATGGTTTTAAATGGAAAGTCCCACAAAAGACAACAATTCTTTGATATAGTTGAAGTTCAACAAATGAACACTTGGGGCACTCTGGATGAAAAAACAAGTTAAGAAACAAAAAACCTCGCTTATCTTGGCTTCTGAGTAATCGATGAGATTATGTTCTATAGGAAAATTATAGAGTACATTCTGGTCTACATTTCACCCATATATCACTTTTGTGCCAATTCATCCAAATCCTTGATATTTTGGTTTAAATACAAAATTTGTATAATTTCACGAATTTGATTCAAGATAACTGAATGGCGACTCACAATTTCAGCTCTAAATCGAATTTGCATGCACTCCGAGTTAGCTCACGTTAAGAATCTCACCTATATAAGCCGGTTAGGATTATCTGTCCCTTTGTATTTAAAAACTTTATTTAACATAAAGAATATTTGATTGAACATTTTATATTTCAACCTAAATTTAAATCAAATTTTAACCTGAAGAAGAATAATTTCATCCTATTTCTTATTCTATATTATATAAAATTAATAATTCAAGATTTTGAAATTGAATAATGTACACTGTGTATTCTAATCTTTAAATATTCCATGCATTTAGGCATAAAATATTGCTCAAAAGTGTGAAAATTCTAGTGAAGCGAAATGAAAATGCAAATCACATGGCTTGTATAATATTTTCTTTTCGTCCATCCTCTACTTTTCTACCACTCAAGACTAGAAAACGACAATTGTGCTTTTGGTGCAATTTCGTCGCAGACATATATAAATCTCTAGCAATTTGTTGGACTCTATATAACTAGGTTGTATTTTGGAAAGCTAAAATGCACACAATATTTTCCGACTCTCCCGAAAACTTTTTGGCTTTATGCAAGTGACAAAAAAGACACTCAAAGCCATCCACCAAGCAACCCTCCACCCGCAATTGTCCATGAATAATCGCCTAACATTTTCCGAGCCTTGTGCAATTTTCTCTGCATTTTGCACTAAAATTCAGAGAACAAAAAATTTATCCATTGTTATTTCACCTGAGATTATCCGATTTTCCATGACATGGCTTTTGTTTCCGGATATTTTCGCATTATTCACAGAGTTTATGGAACTTTTTTTTTTGGTATGAGATTGTCAGTTTCACATGAAAGGCCGAACCGAGAAGAGAAGATGACAAGAGGAAAATTAGACTGTAAAATTTGTAACAAGAACACCATTGTAATTCCTTTTAAAGGACATATCAAGATTATGGCAGGAATTGTAATCTGCTGCCTTTCAAATAGTATTAGAATTAAAATAGATTTCTCAATGTTTTCATTAAAGCTGTGAAATAACATGAACAGGCGTACGTATTTAGGATTCTGGGTCATATTTTGAAAAATAAGATTTGCAATACAATATTCTTTCATTTTTTTTTTTATTAAAGAATAAAAGTTTGAGAGGAGATGGCAGTTTCCGGCATGAATATCGATTTGGACTTTGAGATTGTTTTTCTATAAGGTGATTAACATAAAGGAAACTCATTATTATGAGTTATATACAATTTGGTTAATAACATTTTAGATCTACAATTCAAAAAATAGTAAAAATGACTTTCGGTAAAAATTTCGAAAGACAAAATCCCTAACGCCAAAGTCCCGAAAGCCAAAATTCCGAACAAACAGAATCCTGAACGCCAAAATCCCAAATGGCTAAATCCTGAATGGGACCAATTCCTTAATATGTCAAAAGGGTTAAAATCCTGAAATCTGAAAATCCAAAATTTCGAAAAATAAAATCCTGCGCCTCAAAATTCCAAAAAGTCAAAATTTCGAATGGGCCAAAATTTCGAATGGGCCAAAATTTCGAATTGACCAAAATACCGAATGGGTCAAAATCCCGAAAGGGATAAAAATATAGGGAGGATAATGTGTAGAATAATTTCCCAAAACACAGAAAATTTCCCTTTACTTTCAACAACCGCGTGTGTAATCGTGGGAGTAGCTGTAGAATTTTTAAAAAATTGGCATTTTAGCGTCGGGATTCTGGCTTTCAGGATTTTGCATTTTTCTCATGTACATAAAGTGAATGAAAGGAAAAAATGTTTTTTTTTAACTCTCTGAAAAGCAAATTAGAATTCAGTTTTCTTAAATATACGAATTAATACAAAATAGATAGTTATATTGAATTTTATCGGTGAAATTTCTTATACGGAATGTGCTAGTTCTAGCAAAAATTCTCTCTATCTAATCATGTAAGTGAAATGCGAGGGATTTTATCGATTTTCACCTGCACCATTGGCACCTTATCACCCACTATACAGATAGGTACACAGTTGGTAGAGGCAACAATGGCCAGAGGATTGTTGCTTAATATTGTTTCTTATCTGGGAGTACATGTGTTTTCAAACTCTTCCAACATTGACAAACAATTTATTTTGGTTCAGTTGTTCCTCTTCTACTTACCGTGCAAGTTTGTCTTTTATAAATTATCACTTTTGGTAATTTTTCCTAAGGTGCTTAAAGAGTTAAATATATAAATAACAACGAAGTGACAGTTATGTGGATTCTGTTCATATAAACGTAAATTTTTTTTTAATGATTTGACTATAAAGTCAATTTCTTTTATTAATTCATACCATTTTGTGACGAAGAAAATGCATAAAAAATTAAAAATATCATATGATGTTACTTTTGACACCTACTTATGAAAGATGTCAAGTGACCAAAGTGACTCAAAGACTGACCAAGTGAGATTAGTAAGCAATATGCAGAGGATAATGAATTGTATATGTGAAGCTACTCTCATTTACGGAAGCTCATCGTTTCCATTTGCAATTGGAGGTGAATGTCAGTATAGAGCAAAATTATTAATAAGTTTTCTACTGCAATATAGAAAAAATAGATTATCTTTATCGATAGAAAATATCTATATTTGAGGACTATTTCTTTGCATTCTTTTACGAAAGACATCTTTATCTTTTACTGATAAGAAAATCAGAATAGTGACGAACATTGGGATTTACGTGAATTTTGTATTACGAATTGCCTGTGTGAGTAATATCGACTGCCCTGAAAAATTAGCAATAATTATCAGTGATCCAAATATTTATCGCTAATTTAGATAATTATAATGTCGAGGTAAATATCAGGTTGTTGAAGATGCCAAGGATGCTTTATCGAGTAACATAGAGAAATGTGGTGGGACAAAATGTTGCCAAACGGATATTTAACCCTCTAACAGGTAAGACCGCCTCCAGGCTCCAGGCGGTCTTCACAAAAATCACATTTACAGCGGTTTTATTTATTTAAAAGTGCTATAGTGTCCTCGGTAATAGTCTTATAAACATCTCTTGAAAGTTTGAACTCATTTTGACTCTTCGTTTTGTTGCTATTCCCAGTTTTGTGTGACAGGTCAGACCCGGTTATGAACGAAAAAATGGTCGAATCGTGACTTAAATGCTATACCTCAAAAGTACTTTCGCAACATTTACCGTTTACCGGTTCTCAACCAATTTGAATAAATTCAGAAATCACTCAATAGATTCCACAAAATAGTTTGAAGAGTAATAAAAATTATATTCGAACAAAAATTACTTATGGGTAAATAACCGGTTCATTACCGGTTCACAACCGATTTGAACCGACTTATAAATCACTCAAAATGTTTTCCAAAATACACTTCAGGAATAATTTAATTGAAATTCGTATAAAAATTATTTATCGGTTATGAACCAGTTCATTACCGATTCAAAACCGATCGAAACCGGTTCAGTTTTGTCGGAAATTCCAAGATATTTCCAACGAGCCCAAACATTACCACATTCGCTTAATAAATGCGCTCTATAGTGTCTTTTTAATCTTTGACTTTGAAAAACCGTTATTAGGAATGATGGATTCAACAGTATTTTCGTATAAGGACGAAAAGTCCGCCTGGGTTTTCGAGCAATCCCAAAACAAAACATGATTTTGGAGGGGAAGGGGAGGGGTGGGGGAAATGAGAGGTATGTTAACGATCCTTGGGTCGACTTATTGGGGGGTCCCCCGAAGGTCCCAAGTCGCTATCTTTTACCGTTTGGCCTCTAGAGCTGGCGACAGTCGGACGAACAGACGGACAAACAGCGTGACGACATTTCTCAAAAATCGTCTGAAACGTGAAGATTTGTTGACAAAAGTTGGTCTCCGGGGGATGGAAGGTGGAAATTTTGGGAGGTGAAAAAATCGAGGGATTATATACTGCTCTTTCTGTGGAGTTCGAGCAGTAAAATTAATTTTGTATCAAAATCAAGTTCATTACGTCTTAGTGGTTTTTTAAATTCTGAACCGAATGAATGAATGAGTCTGTTCGGTTCTGAACCGCAGAAAACATTAAATGATGCGACAAAAAGTACTTTTAAGGCATATCATATAAGTCAGGAGTTCGAGCTTTGCGCAAAGTGTGGAACGCTTTGGCATCCTTTTTTTCTTATAATTCTGTTTCTAATTTATTCGGAATAAATTATAAATTTAAGAGCGTTTTAATTCTAAATTTGTACTATATAATAAGAAACACGGAAACTTTATAAAGTGGGCTCTCTATTTGGAAGCAGGTGCAAAATTGCATTTTAGAGGTTGAAATTGCAATATGATGCAGGAGTAGAAGTGCATCAGGGATTCATTAGAATTAATGAATATCTAATTAAATGCAACAAGAAACTCCACGCAGAATCACTGACATCATTTTCTCCCATTTAATGCGATGTTGGTTGAGATAATTAAACGACCTACTCGAGTCAATTTCCATCTTCTAGTAGTTAAAAAGCTACCACACTTAAATGTAACTTCTGACAATTTATAACTAAATCGATTTTATGTATAATATAAATTTTCTGTACTTATTTTCACCTCATCCATGACATTGATCATAATCACCAATCATATGGGAAATTTGACACAGTATGTAAGTATACTTTTCGTAGGAAATTCAATCCCATCTCATATGCGGAAAAACGGGAAATACCTGAAGAATGTGTGGAATTAAGACACAGGAAAGTCTCTTGGAGAATTTTCATGAAAGAGGAATTTCACGAAAATCTCCCTTCTCTTGGATATCCCATTCAATTTTCCGCCCAAAATACACACACACGCGATTTTTGGTTTTGGTGTGCTGAGGGGGGACGAGGAGGTGAATTAGGATGTATAGAATTACACCCAAGGAAATCATTTTCTTATCGCGATTGTGAAACACGTTTAGCGGAATCGACAATTTAATTGATATTGCCTGTTGAAATTAATGGTTGATTCAATTCTCAATTTGGGAAATGGATTCTAAGAACGTTTTGATTGAGGGTTGAAATCTAAAATTAAATAACTCTTACGAGGGGAAATGAATCTCAATTTAGGTGGAGAGATTCGAAAAGAAAGTAACGAAATAAGAAAAATATGTCAACTATATTTGTGTTTTCGATATTGGGGAGATTCTTTATAATTTAGCACTCTAATAAGCCTATAGAATTTCAAATCCGTAGATTAGGCGCACAAACATCGCCAAAGTATTTCTTATAACTTCTTAATCATTAAATATATGGGTTATTAAAAACTTTCCTGGGCGTGCTCGCTCTATTTTAGACTTTAGAAGGGGAACGCCTGTGGTAATAATTCAAAGCAAATATTCTTCTTGCGGTTTTCAGCAAAGGTTATTCTCATATATCGGGAGATAATTGCACCTTGGTGCTTCCTCAATTACTCACTATTGCCCTTCTGTAATTTTAGCTGACTTTTAAATATTTTATTTTATTTGCTCAACAACTCGGCCCTTATGGCCTCTACACACTAGAGAAATTTATGTCCATATTGAAGTGGGTTTTCTACAGAAGCGTAGGGAGTTTGCTTCAATATGGACATAAATGTCTCTGGTGTGTATAGGTCATTAAAGAGCTAGGTGTAAGAGCTTTCTAATCTAAATTTATTATCTTTTCCAAAACTATGTGTTTTGGAATAGTTCGAAAAGGCATTGTGCGTTTTGCATTAATTTTTCTCCACGGATTCTCCGAATGTGACGTCCTATGTGTTTGTGGGGTAGGGTAAAGGCTCATAATTTTGGACAGTCTGCTTATAAGCATCGATGTTTCAAGTTTGAAGTACGATATTTTCAATACTAATTGACTCTTCAGAAGGGTTGTTTAAAAACTTGGCAAGGGTTTATTGCCTTTGTTTTTACTAAAATTAGTCTTAATAGTTTAAAAATGAATTGATATGTAGAGGTAAATTTGACTCTTATTTTGGACAACTTTGTTATTAATTTGGACAATTTGGCTGTAAATTTGGACAGCTAATCCGCCTCAACAGGATGCCCATTGTTCTTCATTTCATGAACCAATCTTACCAAGTCCTCTTCCTGTTTATGTAAGGGAAACATAGAATGTTATAAGAAGCCCTGAAACTTTCCATATCATTCATTAAAGTGAGTTGACTTCGGTACTCCAAGTACGTGCGGATTCGCTCATTCCCTGGCCTTTCCGGGAGCCTTTCAAGGCATTCCTCGCTACATCTCTTTCGTAGAGATGATACTCCTTTGTTTCTCCAGGCATTTGTCCAACCTAGTCATCACAAAAGCTAAAACTTCACGAAATTTCGTGGAAAACACCTGTCCAAAATAAGGAGTATCACCTCACTGGTAAATGTCTTAAAACATTTCCCATTTTTCACACGAAAAATATAATTCACAAGGCAAATCTCACTTCAGGTCAAATGTACAAATCACCACCAACGTGAATCAACACAATATTCAATGAATATTCAATAATATCACTCAAAAACAGCGAAGAAACATTGTTAGTACTTCACCACAGCTAAATAAGACTGAAGTAAACACAAAGTTCTGTGATATTTCTCGTAAGCAATTGCTCACACTGAATTTTCAACAAAGCAATTTCAACTCAAATCATATTCAAAATTTAACGTATTTATTCTTAAAATCTTCCAAAAAGAACAAATATTTAGATAGAATTCATTATTCATCAAATATTGGAATAAAAATCCATCATTTTAATCAATTTATTTTTAGTGTCTAATTTTATCCTCAAAGTGTCCAAAATAAGAAACTGGACAAAATTATGAGCCTGTCCCCTATGGGATGTGAATTTTGATTTCATAAAATTTTTCTGATCTGAAAGGTGTTGCAGCGCTAGGCGATAACGAGGCAGATTAGCTAGCAAATGAAATTTCTTATTACGTATAATTTGTAAGAAAAATATTTGTGTCAGGCTGATAAATATGTCAATGAATAGCAAGGGAGGTATTTACTTTTAATAACCGCGTTATAACACAGTAACTATTTAATTCTATGCGTGGCTAATTCTGCCCCGGTCTTCCCTAATAAGGGGTTTTTCATTGTCAAATCTTAAAAAATGCTCTAAGCAACATATTTGCACAAGTTTAATTCTATTCCAATTGATTAATGAACCAGTAGCGAATCGGTTATGAACCGAGAGTTAATTCTTATTTAAAATTTAATTGTATTAACACCTAATCTTACGTTTTAAGTATTATAAAAATTCTCCGATTTGTGAGCACAACGAGAGATCTTTTCTTACAGATTGCACTACTGAAAAACTTTTTTTTAATCTAGACAAATTATGCGAAACTACTTTTAAAACATATTATATAAGACAAAAGTTGGAATATTTCGCCAGACACTTTGCTACCCATTTTCTCAATTGAAGGTTATGCTCTGAGAATTTTAAAGTACATTAGAGATGCTGAACTTTGGTTAGATTTTCAAATTTCTACTATTTAAAAACTTTTTAATAACATTTCAGTTCAGATTGAGTTTAATATAATGTGTCCAAATAACTTAATGAAAATGTCTTGAAAAATGTCAAGAAAATTTCTCAATTCAACCCCAAAATTGTGATTTCTTAGTCGAAAGTGATAGGGAAAAAATATATCATCAATGGACAATCAATTCTATTTGACGAGTTTACCCTCTGGGAAATCTCAGAATTTCACTGAATGATGTGAAATGAATGAAAGAAATGCGACACTAGAAAAAAATATCTTTTTCTCCATGAATTCTTTAGGATTTTCCCAACCGTTCATTCACGTGTATAATATATGTGAATATATATATATATATATATATATGGAAATAAAGAGGAAAATTAATGAGACTTTAGGGGGTGAAAATGATGAAAGTATGGAATAGAAACGTATAGAGAAAATTATTTTTTTGTGCTAATGAGAAGTCTTTTCTATTGTTGAGATCTCCTTTTGTGGGTGCTCTTTCTTTTAATTTTCAGACGTTGGTGGGGAAGAGGAGCTATATATAATATATATGGTTCTTATAACGCAGAATATGAATCAATTTTTATGAGAATTATACATCTTTATAAATAACTAGAAGAGCAATTCTCACACGCTGGAACAATCCAATTAAAACAAAAATTTTGTCTCGAAGGAAAATTCCATGTCTGGTGATTTTCCTTCTATTTTCCACAGTTATTCGCTTAATTGACATCATTCCATCCCATGTTGGGGGTAAACTGTTGTGATTCGCGTAAAATGAGCCAATTTTATAGAGAGAAAATCCTCTAGAATGAGAAAATTATCCCATAGGAGAAAAGGAAAACACACAGGAAAATTCTGTTGTAGGATGAGTTTTTGGGGAGGGATAAAGTGACACAGTCGATGGATGAAATGACCCATTAAAAACTTATGTACATCAATTTTCTCAATCGTGTGCCATATTTTCCATGCTTCTATGTTCTATCCTCCATTCAGTGTTTTTTCAACCAAAGAACTCTTAAGTGTGATGCTCAAAGAGCCATTTCCATTAAATGTTTTCACCATAGAGAGAAATATTCACATTTGGACCGAAATGGAGCCAGATGCTGTCAGACTCACTCTCTATTGTTAGGATAAGAGGAAGACAATGGACAATTGTTGAATTAAATCATCATTTTTCCTCTCATGTATAAGAAATATGGCTATTTTGAGAGGGCTCAGAAACATTCACAGTGGAGGAAAATATTAAAAGAAAGTTTCTTAAACATGAATATTCATTTAGAATTGAATGTAGAAAGATGTTTATTATTTCAAATCTAGAGAGAAATGTTTATTGTAAAAATTACAAGTAATAAAAACTTTTCATAAAAGTCTTTTATTATGCCACGTTTGTTATTGATTTATTATTTTAACTAACGCAATTGTCTGTTTGTTACCTCGGATGCGGGCGACATTGCCCTCCGGGGGTGATGACTTTGCAACCCTGTTGTTCTTAAGCTTTTCTTTAATTTTAGCACTTATTTTAACACTTTTGTTTTTACCGATCGGACAGATAGGGTCAGTGAAGACTGAAGACGCATACTAATATTTAATATTTATTTATTTACAACAGCAATGCGTGCGGTGGAGAATAAATCTCTTGAAAGCACATAAAGGGTTTAAGCCAGTGAAGAAATTGTTAGCGTCCACCGCCGTCTTAGCGTTGGTGTCCAGCCTCCAGAATAAAATGCTGGAGAGCCTTCGTAGGTTGTAGGTTAAGATGGGGTAATATGGAATCATGTCTAATTTGGAAGTTTGAGATTTTGAGTTTATTAGCTGTTTTCTGTTATTCTAGAATGAATTAGCAAAAAATACAAATACAAATAAAAGCCAACGTAATATTGAATAAGCAACCAAAAATCGCAAATTGGCATCCTACGTAGTTTTAGAGATATCTCGTGAAATATGTACGAAAATAGGAAAAAATTACACTAAAACCGGGCGCATTTTTTAGAGCTAATGTAACCCCCTGCTAATTAGCCGTCTGAACCAATCAAGTTCAGAAAATACAAGCTAAACAAACTGATACGCAACAAAAGAGAGAGAAAGGAAATATAAAGGACTAGCAAGAACATCCTCAAGTACTAGAATTAAAGATAATCTTACGAACATATTGGCGAAATCACCCACATCTACGGTACGTGCCCCTCCGTTATAAGATCTTCGGGTAATGCAGTATGAGATAGTGACTTAGGGTCTTCGGGACCTTTAGGAAAACTTTTCATCGGAAATAGTTTTAATGATTTTTTTAAAAATAAACTATGAAATATTCAAACCTTTAATAACTAAACTGTGTAAATATTGTACCAATAAGAAACTTTATACGACAACAACAAAAAATAATGCATAACCAATTTCCAAGCTATAGCATTGAAATAACAAGTTACGAGCATCTCGCAAAGTCTGAATCACTTTGTTCTCTATTTAAAATATTAAAAAAAAATTAATATCGTGGAATAACTGAGCAAATTGCTGATTATAAGGATTTTTTCTGGGTGTATCTATGTCATTCGAGGAATGTTGTATTATAATTTTTAATTGAAAAATTCCCATGGATAACCATAATGATTTTCAATGAAAATTCTACCACATTTTTATCCACAGAATATTTCCACATTTTATACCGCAGATTTTTAATGAACAATATTGATTATTTGATCCGTTATGTTACATATTTGTTTTTTTTCTTAATTTTCATTTGCAAGCAGAGCATAATTTCATATTGTAATTTTCTGTAATAGTTTTGTGTAATTGTATTTGTATTTATTGTTCATCTTCATTGTGACATTTCCAATCTCCCCTGCGGCCATTGCCGTCTATTAATTTACTTTATTTAATTAAGAAATATTGTTTCGTATGTGTAAGATTGACGAATTTGTCTGTTAAAAAATTGTAAATTTCGAAATATTTATCACTATGCGTTAAGAAAATTGTAGAAAAAGGAAGAATAATGGGACTATTAAATTTTGATGGTGAAAAAGTACACCAGATAAAAACTTTTTTTTTTTTTGTGAAAAAAATGTGTGAATTTTTACAAGAAGTTCTGTGAAAGGAAGAACGGATTATAAAAGTGACAAATGGCCAGTAGACAGAAGAATGGGGAAATGGGGTAAAAATTATGGGATAGGGGTATGAAAAAATATGAAAAAAGAGGTCGAAGGAAATGACAAGAGATACGGACAGGACCGCGGAAGTTCGATGCTGATACTCCTGTAAACGAATGGAATGTTTGTTTTTCTTTCCGTGAAAATCCCATACCTCCCATACCATTACATTTTATATCAGACATTTATCAGGTGTAACGATAGGGGGGAAAAGTGGTAGGAATAAGTCCCTAGAGGAATTTTATAGACTAACGCTCTGTAAGATAATATAGATTTATGTATTTCAACAAAATCGACTCTGACTTCAATAGAAATTAAGTCGACACGAATGTGGTATAATCATTAATAATTTATACAACAGAAAATTCCTTTCTATTCTTGAAAGCTACCAAGATCATAAAAAAGCTCTCAAGATGCGTGAAAAGGAATCAACAAAAAAATAAACAATTGAGTGAAAATTCTCAGGAAAAACTCAATAGAAATTCTCAACATATACAAAATATCTCCATTGCAGAGTCGTTTTCTCATTGTAATTCCACCCTCTGATGTTTTTTTCCATCTTGAAGTCTTCAAAAAGCATAATCATGGTACAGGGGGCTGCCAATTTGTCAAATAAGAAAATATTACATTGATTGGGAAGAATACTATTTTTTTGTAGTAATTTTTTTCCTTTCACTTAATTTTATACAGATCTAAAGTTTGACAATAAATTATTTCATTATTTGTCCGGAATTCTGTTATAGATTTAGAAGCAAAACAATTTTGGACTTAAGTTTTTTCTTGCAAGATTATTAAGAGTTAAGTTACAAATCAACAGTTAATAAATATATATCTAAAAAGTATATATTGCATATTAGAATTATCTAAATAAACAAACTAAATGGTTTAATTTATCCTTTTTTAATTTTTGACGTATATTTTTATTGTTGAAATTAACTCTATTCGATCTATTCTAAAAAGTTTTGTTAGGCGCAAAAATTGATATTATCAAAATGACGTTATGAATTCGTGATTTATCAACTTGACAAAACTTTTTCTTATATTCTAGTAAGGTAAAGTACCCTTTATTCGACCGGTTCCTCTATTCGACCGGTAGATTTATTTATTCAATTTAATTATATTTGCTATAATATTTTGTGTATGATCTAACATTAATAGGTCAATTATTCTTTAAATAATACGAATCAGTGACAAATTCATAGAAATTGATGAAATTCACCATCAAATATTCAAAAATTGACCCACCGGTCGAATAGAGGAACCCGGTCGAGTAAGGGTACTTTACCTTATATCAAAGAATATATTTTCACAAACTTTTCTTTTAATTTAAGAAAACTATTTTTTTTTCAGAGTATGATCAAAGAAAAAATATTTACTTAATTCAACTTAGTTTATACATTTTTATCTTGAATTAATATTTTGTTGAATTTCTTCCACATATTTTTCACTATTTTCAACAATTGGGAGCCTCTTAAGCCGAACTATTCAATTACTAAAGTCACTTAAGGACATAGAAGGACAATTCAGGAAAAAGTTACAAACCTGGGTAGAAAATCGAATTGAAAAGTCTTTTCTACTTTTCCATCTTTAACTTTGTTTTCATTTTTGCTTTCCTTTTCGCATGGTTTTTATTTCGATTCTAAGGACATTTGATATCCAATTGGAATATTATGTGTGTATAGTATATATATGTATATAAAGAGAGAGAGAGAGAGAGAGATAGAGACAGAGAGTGAAAAAGATAACTAAACCACATGAAAGAGTTCAAGCAAATTTTCTGATCTAATTTTCTACACGTAAAAGTTTTCAATTTTAGAAACAATTTTTTTTTTCGTCCAATAAAAGGATTTTAATTTATTACTTTTAAATAAATTTATTAAATATCTCAAAGAGTTATCAAAAATATGTATTTTTATTTCTCTTTAAAAAAAAATGTATTCAACTTAATTTTCCAAAAATTAATTGATCAAATAAGTGGATTCATTAGAAACCCCATTTTAGCTCAAAGTGTATTAATATTTTGAGAAGAAACTCCGAAGAAAAAATGTTTCCCTGAAGTGTTTTCCGCCCTAAATATATCTATTCTTAGTCGAAAATGGCAAGGGAACCTCGTTTCATATCAATTACTCAATACATTGAGCTGGGAAATGCCAAGAAAATGCGAGAAGATCAATATCTATTGGCATTTTATGGTGTTACAGAAGGGAATAATTAGCAAAAATCATGATTCTGACAAACATTGAGTACATTTTTAGGGAGAAAGGCAATGGATTCCTATATGTATTATACAAGAAAAGCGCGTATATAAAAGACCTTGAAGAGAAGATGGTAAAAGTCGAGAGAAAATTAATCAGTGAATTTCCTCCCTATTGATTTTCATTCATAATATTCAATTCACTTAAGATCAAAATGAGAGGAAAGGGAATTTTTTGGGGTCAGGGAAGTTTATTCGCTGCGTGTAGAAGGAAGCGGAAAAAATCCACTTAATCCACTGATATTCCTCAACTCGTGGTAATTCTGGAGCCAGATTTTCACGTCAAGCCCTTGAAATATTGCACTAAAGCAACACTGCTGGCTGGTTCAAAAAAAAAAAAAAAGAAACCAAAAAATAAGAGAACAGAGCACGAGCCAGCCCTTTTTGGCAGAAAACATTCGCCAGAGGATGTTTTGAGGTCAGTCAAATGGAAAGTTGGATCGTTTTTTCCGGTCCGAGGCCAATAGATTCTCTGGACTGAATATGACGTAACTCACACACATACGAGAGTCACCTGAATCAGATGGATTTTCGCATTTTCCCACCTTTTCCTGACACTTTGTGCCTTCGATTTGAAATCTCAATTGAACCCTTCTGATAAATCCATTTGGCGGAAAAAGAGCCGTCAAATGGAATAAATTGGAGATTATCTTCCCATACATGTGGACGTTTCAAACGGATTTTTTTTAAGGCTCTTGGGATTTACAAACCAAAAGGGGATTTTCTTTTTGATCAAGAGAAACTTGTGTTTCTCAAACAAAAAATTGACAAATAGGATGTCTATCGCGGTGTAAGAAAAACCGCACATGTCTAGAAATGTCACTTGTTTTCTTAAAATTATTTAATTCTGACTCTTCAATTGATAGCATTTTGGAATTCTAAATCATTTAAAGTAACAGCATTTCGCTGTTTGACAGAAACATTACAAACGGGTTTGGAAGTCAAACGGTAGTAAATAAGGATTTATGGTCTTCAGATGATTTTCATCGAGAGCCGAAATGAAGCCCCGATGATAAATTGAAGTCTATCTGGCGAATGCAGTATTTTATAATCCCTCAATTTTTTGAATTTCCGAAATTTCAACATTCTATAGGGGAAATTGTGGAAGTAGTAAACATGTGGTAGTTGTAAATAATGCCTTTTATTTTTAAACTACTTAAGACTATGTCAACAACTACTACAGTGAATTGAAGTCTACTGTCTAATTAAAATAAAAATTACAATATCTACAACTGCCCCATGTTTATCACTGCCCCAATTTGTCCTATTCCAAGATGAGCTTTTAAGCGTATCTTCGGAATTCAAACGATTTTTGTGAAATGATGTCACGTTGTTTGTTTGTTCATTGGGGACCGAATTGTTGGAGATAGCTATTTGGTATTTTCAGGGGCTAACCTCTCATGAGTCCATAGCTTGTCAAATAAGAATTTTTTTCTTCATATGGTATGATGGACATTAAAAGATTGATGAAGTTTATGATTTTTATATTAATCACTCTTGCATTTCGGATATTCGGCAAATATTCAAACTAAACTATGGTCTTTAATGAAATTGGTAAAATTACATAAATATTTAATATTGGGTAAAGTGGTACAAGTTGGACAGGGCATTTTTTCTTGATAAATTTAGTACTTCATTTTTATTTGTATATTTTTAATGCTTTAGTTTTATAATTTGGTTCCTTGTGCTGAAAAACAAATTTTGTACTATATTTATCAAGAAAAAAGCCATGTCCATTTTGTACCGGCGAATTGTCCAATTTGTAATACTATGTTCAACTTATATCACTTTACCCTACGTAAAAATTCTATCTCAATTTTCAACCGTTCGTAAATGTTTAGTAGAAATTCATAGTGAAGCGGATTTATAAAGAATTTATTACTTCACTCCGGAAGATTGATTAAATTTAATAAAATAAATTCTCTCAGTCAGCTTCGGGGAAAATGGATGTACTAAGTCGCGTAAATTAATCTGGATGTGAAGGTTTAGCGCGGCCCAAGTGGAAGGAAATCAGGGTAAAGATGGTCAGAGAGTGGCTGATTGATGGATCCCCGAAAAAGCGACAGTCCTCGCACACGTTAATGGATCAGTGTAGAAATCACCCTCCGTGAGACAACTATTTTTCACTCTAGGAAATCCACCTGCAGTGTCGTATTTTACTCATCAAAAAAAAAGCTCACCACTTGCGTCATTCTCTGGGTTAAAGTGCTTTTGTCACATTTGGCCATCGATCGAGGAGGGTGTAAAAAGGGGCGCTATTTTCGGGAGGAAAAAAAAGGGAAAGGAAGTACACCATAAAATGGGTGGCTGGAATTGTCACTGATAAAAGAGCAAACATCACATAGAGGAACATTTTATTGTGAGGCGACAGGCAAACAAGAAAGGCTCTTCCTGTAGAATCCCTATGCGAAAAAAAAATTATACTATAGATAACCTCCAAATGACTCCATTTAAATATGCTGCCTCATTTCAATAAATCAATTTTCAGTATTGCCTGAAAAAAGGCTCAGTTTGCAATATTGAGAGCAGTTTCAATGCTTTTTTTTTCGCGCAAGGACCCTCTTCAACAATATGCAACAGTTATTGCAGGAAATTTAAACGCTATCGCGAAAAGGCGGATGGTTAATGTATTGGGATATTTACCCATTGTATTTTAAGAGTTTTGCAAACTGACGAGCTTTGGAAGATCTCAGATTTAAAAAAAAATCTTGAGCGGTTTTATATACAATATAATTTTAGGGGCCTCAGTGGATCAGTGGATAGAGCAGTGGCTCTGTGACTGTGAGGTCGAGGGTTCGGGACTAGGCAGCTGCAGATTTTTCAGCTGCTGTAATAGTCTCGAATTCGTCCAGTGAATTAATGGAAGTAATGTCAATACATTGACAATGAACCGCCTAAAAAGAGAGGTTGGTATAGGAAATAAGTTTCGACATGCAGAGTTCAGTCGAATACAAATACTCATTCACTGCCCAGATCCACAAACCAAGGTTGGTTTACCGTGATATAAAGCGGTACTGTGTGTATCAGAACGCACACAGAGCACTGTGATATGGAGCAGGTTTACTCGCCTTGGGGGTTAAGATAGAACAGGAGAATGGGGAGTGCATAATGGGCCCAAATAAGTGGCCTGGGTGCAGCGGTTCCGCAAGGAATATAACCGACCCATAGACAAATCTTAAATCAAATCTTAATATACAATATTTTAAAAATATTGCTCAATATTCGTTATCTTTAAAAAGAAATAAATTAAGGTTTTCCATAGTTAAAAGCAGGCACTCAATGGGTCAAGTGGTAGAGTACTCGCTCTATGATGCAAGTGTCCCGGGTTCGAATCCCCTTTAGGTCACCAGGAATTTTTCTGGCGTTAAAGGTGTTCGGATTGTATCCAGTGAGCTTCACTGCACATGATTCCACCGGTATGGGACTGACAACTTCATCCCGTACAAGAAAAAAATAATAATGCATGTCTAGAAATCCCCTTGCGGGAAGGCCTAGTTCCTTCATGGAATGTTGTGCCAGCATTATTATTATTATTATAGTTAAAAGCATTTCTTGCAAGTCCATAAAACCAATCGAAAAAATGGTGAGATTATTTTAAACATTTTTCAAAGTATAATATTGAAAATAAGAGACGAAGAAAAGCTCACCATTATTTACTATTTCAAAATTGAAAATAAATTGAGATAAGAGTGCCACATATCGATTTTGCAATTTGGATTATCCGGTTTGTTGGACAGATCGCCTGCCTGTGATAAAATGAATTTTAAAAAAATTATTGTCTACACGGGACAAAATTGTTTCGTAAAATTGTTCGCAAATGTTTGTGAATTTTTATTGGGGACTTAAGAAATGCTCCTAAATCGTGTAACCTACAAACGTGTTCGCAAAAAATTGTGTTTTTTTTACAAACCTTGTTCGTAAGAGGATCACTTGACAAGCATCTTTTTTGTACTTTAACGAACATTTGTTCGTAAATGTTCTTAACTAAACACAAAAATATTCTTAAAATTTTGTCATTTGTTCATAAATTTATGGCAGACAAACAAAAATGTGCAAACAATGCTTGTAAAAGAACAAAAATGCTTCTCAAATGATGATATTACGAACCCAGTTTGTGAAAAATACAAACATTTAAGAACTTTCAGTGGGCTATACGATTTATGAGCATTTCGTAAGTCTCAAATAAGAATTCACAAACATTTACAAACGAATGTTTTACTTATTATATTGTGTTAAGTGTAATGCACATTTAATCTAGAAAATCAATTTTATCGTCCCCTTTTTGAGAAAATATAGCTAATTATCTTATTTATTGAACTCTAATTTTTTTGAACGATAATCTGATGACCGTTGGGTGGTAAAGGACTAGCATTAGAATAAATATATTTTCTGTTGTTAAATAATTGTTTTTTATATGAGTTTGTGCAATGAAAATCCAAAAATCTGGAACTGTGGAATAAGCATGACTAAAGGTTTACACTTTCATCTGAAAGAAATTGACTTATTGAGTTTTTCTTCAAAAACCTCATATTAATATCTCAAACCGTTCGGTCTCTAAGGTGTTTAGTGACAAACTTATCTGTCAATAAATACACGACGATTACTTTTAAAATTATAGAATTCAGTTAAAAAGTGATATAGAACATCAACAAATATGTCATTCTCAAAAACATGGGTTTGTATAGCTGCCTTTTGCAAGAGCGAGCAGTCTCAATAAATAACTTTTAATATCGTAGAATAAAGTTTTCTAAATGTTCCATAAAACTCTTATACTGCTTTCAACCTAGAATTACTCGCAAAATTACCCAATTTTAATTCACTCTTTCATAACGATAAATCTAACCCTAATTTCTGTACAATAAATTTCTCACGGGAAATTTTCCACAAAATTTACACATAATTTAACGTGGGTTTTTCCTTGAATTTTTTTTGTGAAAAAAAATTGCAATTGGTGTACTTTCTCATCCTGTTTGTTTTCCCTTCCTCGGAAATTTTCTTTGATGCAAGTCAGCCTGTGTTTTTTGTCCTAAGATTGAGACATTTCCGGTGTCACCTTCTATCTAGGAGGAAATGCTACTCAAGAAACACTTTTCACACTCTATTTGCATTTAGCTGCTTCCATTGACAAAGTGGTAGTAGAAAGAAGAAAAAAAGTTAAGAATAGTGAATAATTGTAGAGTATAGAGACACAGAAAGAGCTTTTGCACGGATAGGAGAAAATATAAAAGAGATATGAGTTGTAAATGTATTTTTGCCATAATTATTCAAATTTTCTGGGAAAAAAATGTAAATGGAAATTTTCTTAGGAAAAGCAGTTAGTGGCAGATAAATGAGTATACCTGAGGAAAAATTAATTTTCTTCATTCATTTGTGGTGCTAAGCCCTTAATTAGCTTTTAATCTAAAGAGGTTTTAGTGAGGATTTTCACAGAGCACAGATGTCTAATAATTAATAAAATTAATTATAAGGTGAATGTATGTATTGTATATTTTGTATGATTAATTTTTTTCAATTTTTCAAATATTAATTTCGAATATTTTAATTTTTATTGGAAATACATTTTATGTTCTATATTTCAACAAAATTAAACTAGTTAAAATGCATGAGAGAATGCCTAATGTATGAGATACAAAACTGTTAGCCTTTTCGAACATGTTAGCATTAAATCCTAATAATTATAATAATAATAATTATTATTAGACATAGGGGAAAGTGGGGCACCTTTGAATTTGGAAAGTTTTAAAATTGGGCATTTTACTCTTATTTTTAAATAGAACTGGACCTTAATGCCCAGCGCACAATAACTTTTGTTTGTAAACATGTTTTCAAAATTTTCTATAAGAGTGAGCGAGATGACTAGATTTAGATCTCACTTATGTCCAACGCACAATAACTTGTTTAGTAAACATGTTTTTGACATTTCAATGAGAGTGAGTGAGATGTAGATCTAGTCATCTCGCTCATTCTCTGGGAAATTTTGAAAACATGTTTACAAACAAAAGTTATTGTGCGCTGGTCATTATGTCCAGCGCACAATAAATTTTGTTTGTAAACATGTTTTCAAAATTTCCTATGAGAGTGAATGAGATATGAATCTAGTCATCTCGCTCGCTCTTATAGTCAGTTTCGAAAACATGTTTACAAACAAAAGTTATTGTGCGCTAGTCATTATGCCCAACGCACAATAACTTTTGTTTATAAACATGTTTACAACATTTTCCATGGGAGAGAGCGAGATGACTAGATCTAGATTTCATTCACTCTCACTGAAATGTCAAAAACATGTTTACAAAACAAAAGTGATTGTGCGCTGGGCATTACTCTCATTGAAATGTCAAAAGCATGTTTACAAAACAAACAAACCAGAGACACATGTATCTTAGAGTGACTGCTCTACCTTTTAATCCATTGATCATTTTGATCCATTGTGGTATAATTTAGTTCCACAAACCAATTGTAAAGCTAAATTACATTATGATAAGCTTCAATTCCTTTTATAAATAAGAGAAAAATCCATATTTAAAGATATCAAATTTCAAAAGTGCCCAACTTTCCCCTGTATAATTAATTCTATTAGTAATTCACTTCTTATTTAGCATTCGTCCCAAATCCGCTGATAAATCGTGGAAAGTTCTAAAAAAAGAAAGAAACCAGCTTGAGATGAATATCTCTGATAATTTTCTCAACTTTACTCACTCACACTCACAAGTTGTACAAAATGCAAAAGTCCATTAATACCACCCCGACTCTTTTTCCGGAAAAAGCTCTAGCTAAATAATGGCCGAAGGAAGCTGGCAAAGTACATCGTGGGGAGGAAACTGAAAATTTCTCTCTGGCCAGAATTGAGGGGAGACGAACGAGCTTCATTAGTTTCGTTAACGCTCTATTGATCTCTCTCCGAACGGCAGGTTTATTCTGAAAGGGAATGAGGACGGAAGAGGGCGCTCAAATGCTGAGAAAGGACTGCGGTAAATCGGGGATCCGGAAGTGATTCTATTTTATGATTTGGCCTTTAGTGTATGATTTTTTCACCAAAGCAACTTTTCGATGGATTCCTTTTACAGAAAGACATATAGATTGCGTAAAATTTAGTATGATTTTCTTCAAAAGATTTTTAAATTATTTATGGTTGTAAGTTTTGTGATAAATCAGAATAGGTATATTTTTTAGAAAATTGATTTTGATCAATTGCGATTAACAAAAGCAATTTTTAGGATTACCATAATTTTCGAGTTTGTTCATTCGATGTAGCGAGTGGAAATACTTATCTTTCTTAATTTTTCTTCATTTTTCTCTCAAAATTTAAGGTAGGAAAAGCAAATTGTTTAGTAATTCCGTTTTTCAATATTTTTCGAAATTATGAAATGACTGTGATGTCTAAACTTTAAGTTTAACTGCCTTTATACGTATATTTTTTAACCTGTCCTTCGAAAGAGTATTTTGAAGCGTCTCTGTAATTTGTATTAAAACAAAAAACAACTTATGTATTCATCTCTCGAGAATCCACCATTACTCACTTTTGCAGGAGTTTTCTTGATGGGTACAACTTTTCCAGCTGATTAATATTCTCAAAAGAATGTTTGGTGAAAAATTTCTGAGGGAGAAAATACTGAGCATCACTTTTCTTAAATGCCACTTTTCCTAGTCATTTTCACAAATTCCATTGATTGAAATAATATAACATTTTTGTGGGCACGGGAATTGCAAGGAATTATTTTAATTTAATTGAAGCGAAAAAGCCTCAGGAAAATTGCAAGTAAATGCCTCTTGGGAGTTGGAAAACCACCCTCAGAAAATCCAACTTGGAGTGCGATAAAACTTTTAATGTGACTCAAACTGTGCCGAAAAGTCCTTTAGAGTCTCTAGTGACACTCTCTTCCTCGACATTTTCCCAGCCATTCCATATATTTTCTCAAAGAAAAAACTGCAATATGAGACAGTTTGGTGCATTGAGGGGAGACATAAAATGGATTTTCCAACATTTACCCCATTTATGTGACTATATCTAATAAAATTATGGTCGAAACATTTGACTCCGATATCACACAATATTCGACCAACCTAAGCTGAGAGGATTTAGGAATGAAATCTCATTTGATAACTTTATGAAATTCTCCTTGACATTCTTCCAGGAAATTGTATTAAATTATTGGTCTTTTCGAGGGGGAATTTTTTGGGGTTGAAATGGGAAAAGAAATTCTGGAAATTTTATTGTCATATAAATGCATTTTTAACAAAGCAAACAAGCTCATTGACTAGATTTAACAAAATAATAGATTTACTGGATTTACTTTAAAAATATTTCTTGAAAAAATAACGATAGGCATGTTATAGGGTGAAATTAGAATTTAAAAATTTTTCTTTTAAAATTTGATAATAAAAATCAATTATAAATCCTTTTTACTTTAGAATGATATTATTACATAATTATTACTAGATTATAAAAGTCCGAAATATGTTTATCTGGAATTCCACATTGTCAGAAATACTTCATTTGACCCTAAATGAGTAATAAAATGTTTTAAAATATTATATTTTCATGATATTCTCTAATTAGTTGAAATTTAAAATCGTCTAAATTATTCAAAGTCGTATCTAAATGAGGAACACATTTATTTATAAAAAAAATTACTCACATATAAATAAAGTGCAAATCTTTCAATTTTAAGCTTGTAATATGCATATTTCAGTATAATATTAATTACAGCTCTTTAAAGTTATCAAATGCATAGGGAAATTATTTTCGAGTTCTTGACACTTAAGTGCCACTTTTTTATGAGTGTTCTGCATTATAAATTAAACTTGTGGACATAAATTCCAGGCAAGATAATGGAATATTTCATGTTTTTTGTATGTTATAAAATGTAAAACAGCGGAAACAGCGTCACAGAGAGGTAGGGGGTAACTAAGAATCGAAAGTTTGATACTTCGAACTGTTTAGCCCCTTAGTTGAAAAAATTAAAAATGAGAATATTATTTCAACGAAATAAATCAATTACTATTACTAACACTTTACCTTTGCACAATGAATTTGTTATTAGAAAAATCCTCGTACTGCTCGTACTCATGAGTCAAGGTGTTTTATTTTTATTTTTAAATTTATTATGTTAATCAGATGAAAACTAATTTGAATTCATACTAAGATCACTTAAAAAAATCTCACCTGGGCACTGCACACAAGAGTAGCAATTTTTTTTTTAATTTTATCAACAAGAAAATCAATTTTGATCGGTAGGGGAAAGTCGTCTGCCTTTAAATGCAGCAGCCTTCAAATGTTGCGATTTTTTCGTTGTTCTCAAAAGCATAAATTATATTCTATTAACAATTAGGTGGCTATCCATCATCATCACAAATCATCAAAAAATGGAGAGCCTAGCTCCTATTTCCTAGATGCTAGATCAAAAAAAATGAAAATGAGCTCTAAACTGTAATTTTGATGCTCCACAAATCATGTGATTTTTCATAGTAAAAATCATTTTACAAATAAATCTTCCATTGTGACACATAGAAGGTTAATCAGGCTTAATATTTCTGTTAATATACTTTGGTTCAGATGACACAATTTTTGTGGGTGGCAAAAATTTGCAAATATCACCCTGCAGCAGCCTTTAAATGCTAATGTCGTGTGCCTTTAAATCCTATCTTTCCATACATCAAAACATGTGAAATAGAACTCCTACTTTTCTCTGACGAACGCCATACAAATACTTATAACCTGCTATCTTGCTCCGGCCGGGATGTTTCAAGTTGACAATTTTCAACTTCAATGGCTTTTTCTTCCAAATTTTCATGTGCAAAACAGTGCTTCAGAAAAATGTGAAGAAAATATATTGTGTAATGTCTTTTGACTGCAGTGATGATTTTAGTGAGTGCGTTAGGCTTCAACCTAATCATTTATAGCCCATTTAGTTTTATTGATTCAATATTCTCAGTGAAAAAAAAACATTTAAAGGCAGCTGCCTTCGTTTAAAGGCAGACTATGCCAGCTGCCTTCATACAAATCGACATCACTTTTTTAATTTCCTCAGAAGGAAAAACTGAGGACTTGCAAGTGCTAAATGAGGTAATCATATACGCCGAATGAACAAGAGAATTTTTTGGTGTAGTAGGAAATAAAATCCATTTTGTGGATTCTTCAGAAAAAAATCTTAAATTTGGAACTCCATTTTTCGTTTGAAGGCAGACGACTTTCCTCTACTGTAAAGCCCAAAATAAACACTGGGGGCATAAATAATTCACTTATGCCCTAGACCCCCTAGACCTATCTTACGACTTAAGCCGAGAGACAACTTACTGCAAAATGATGGAAATGTACTTTAACTATTATTTCGAATATAATTACGCTAAGCCATCTCTCAGCTAATCCTCAGGTCTGTCGAGGCCAGGGCAGAGCATTCTCATACATTTTTTGTACAAAAAAGTGGTATATTTTTTCTTAAGTGGTTTTTTTTTAGTTTTGGTATAAAACCAAATGCAATCATTTTAAAATTTTTACCAAATGAAAGAGTATCTAATGTTATGTTATTAGCACAAAATTTATATTGATTGCACGAGGATAATAGTTCCTAACCTTTACGAAAAAGACGTAAAATTCGCAATTTTTTGAATTTTTCTGAAAAATTTAGAAAAATAGAAAATTAAGCGAATAACTCTGATCATTGATCCCAAAACCCGAGTGTATGATATTTTGGGCTGAGTTTTTGGCCAAATTTTTCGACCTGAGTATTCTCGAGGATCAGCCTGTATCTATTTTCGGCATAAGACTAATCGTTTCAGTGGCTAAAGTTCCTGCCGTTGTTATGAACCCCCCAGACTGATTGGGTACGCAATTGTGCCTTGCCCTTATGCCGGCCTCAGACTGGACGTTTAACCCAGTTCCCGAAGTTCTTAAAAATCTAAATAACAAGCAATTTTATTGATTTTTCAAAATCTATAGGGTCATTTACTCTAAAAATCCAATCCGAAACAACAATTTCCTAAAAAAAAAATCATGCATGATAAGAAATTAGAGGAGTTAAGCCAGATGGTAAAGCCTTATGCCTAAGACACACTTACGACTTAAGCCGAGAGACGACTTAGTGGAAAATTATGGAAATGTAGTTAAACCATTATTTCTAATATAATTACGCTAAGCCACCTCTCGGCTAATCCTCATGTCTGTCAAGGCCCTTCCCGTATGATACGAGCTTCAGGGTTTAGTCACATATCTTCGCAAATTTATTTCTCGGCAAGATTTTTGGGAGGTATTTGATTTAGAATTGCATCTGAAAGACAATCCGTTATAAAAAACTATTAAAATTTGTTGTAGTTTAGATTTTCAAAGCCCTTTCGGGAACTAGACTAAACCTCCAGTTTGAAACTCGTATTAGGGTGAGCCCTCTGTATAGAGGCAATAAAAGGAAGGAAATTTTATTGCAAATTTTATCCAAGGGAAAATAAAAAAAATCGACTCTTAATCATGTGAATCATTTCAAAAATTAGACCCAGTTTTGTAAAAATTATAGTTTTTACCGTTTTTACTGACAAAAATTTAATATTTTGCTGCTCATTTTTGCCCTGACAGTGATTGAAGCATGTATCGATACTGAAAATCGGATTGTCACTCCAAAATAAAATGATTTTTTTTCAAATTATTTCCTATTTTTTACTAATTTCTTTTGCAAATTCTGTTGCATTAGTTAATGCAACATTATTGCAGAAAATAATTGGTAAAAAGCAGAAAATAATTTTCAAAAAATCATCTTGTTTTAGGGCGATGATCTTCACACTGGCTTAACTTTTATATATTTTTTGTATTACTGCGGTTTTACTATAATAAAATAGGACAGTGAATTTATTTGCTATTAGGAAAGATTATTCGACTTCATTGAATCTTAAGAGATAAAATTCATCGAAAAATTTCTTTTGCTGAAAGAATTTTTCTTCTAACATATTTTCACGAAATGAAGCTTTTTTTCTCATCCATATTGGTAGAAAGATTGTTCCAGATAAAATTTTTCCAAGAGTTGTTTTTGGCAAATTTCCAAGGATGAAAATTGTAAAAACAAAACAATTAAAATTGGGGATATATAAGAAAAGTTGGTGCCAATTGTGAGATAAAGTAACATTGAGGTGAACAAGATAGTGAGGGATTTACGCTAGGAAAGTAAGGAATTAGAGCACCACCTCGAACCCGAAATCTTTAAAATGTATTCAGGATTAGGACGGTGGAAGTTGGACGAAAGAGAGAGAGAGAGATTTATCTCAAGGATTAAGTCTGACACATCATTGTGTAACATTCTATTGTCCTCAAACTTCATTATTAAGCATCCACAGACTTAACTTAAAAGCATAGCAAGAATATTCAAAATGTGTGAGAGAGATGTCTTGACTTTTAGCACTTGCCTCTATAGAAAGGTTTTCTTTTGTGTGAAATAACTCTCAATTTGCTTACGGTGAACATATATAGGCGATAAGAATCACATTCTCTGGACTAACTTTAGATTCTTTCTAACATGAGTTCTATTCAGGGTACGTCATCTTTCTTTTTTTCTCACATTCTCATTCACTTTCTCTCGGACAAACTTTATGCAAAATATTGTAGAACTGGGGGATATGCTAATAAGACAAAACTTTAGAAATTTTATAACTCTAAAGAAAGTGTAATCACTTCTATTTTTATATCAGACCAACTTTTATACAGAGATAAATACCTATTATAAAATGTAATGCTAACTTTTATACCAATTTTGTTGGAAAATATCAATATTTTCTTAATTACGTATATGCATACTTTCCAACCACTCAAAATCAACTTGTTGAACTATAAACTCTTCAAACATCCATTTCTCTATGAAGTATTCCAATAGAGGGTACCCTCGAGCAACCAACTCGGAAAAAAAAGGATGTAAGAAAGCCTTACATTTCCATTTCAGTCACTTCATCCTTCTCAACTCCCAACAAAAAAGTCCATTGATATGATCTCTGACTTTTCCGCAAGACTCATTGTTTGAAAATTACATTTTAAGTGGGCTAGAGGAATGGTGTGATGGGGAAAAGGAAAAGGATTTTCATCCTTGAAAATTTCACCCTGGAGGCTTCATCAAATTACAACTTTGGATACTATTTCACAGGGATTGAGCCTTTTTCCTTATAGTTATAAGCATCATCTTGGTAGAAATGGGGGAGGGGGTAGGATGTGTATATTCTCCCTACCCTACGCCCCTTGCACTCTTGTGGGAGTTTGTTTCAACGGGAAAACTTTCTCATTGACTTAATGAGAACAAACACATGACTCCAGTTTGTGGTTTATCCACTTTTCTCCCTCCTCTCAGACTGACTCACAATTCCTCATTTTCGCCAAGATAATAAATTAAATTTTTAGCCTATCAAATGATATCATTGGTTTGATTAAAGTTGTGATATTATTTATTAATTCAAGGAATTCCTCTTCTTGTGCACATGGTTATATATTACTTTAAATATAATTTATACCCTGACAAATTAAACAAAATTTCTTGTTCGATCAATAAATTTTAATTTAGATTGTTTAAATTATTTTGAAATAATTAAAGATTTTTACCTCATAAATTAAGCTTTATTAAAGGTGATTTGATTGCTTATTATTACGACTTTAGCATATTTCTCTACAATACTTCATTTTAATAGTAAAACTATTATATGCAAAGACAATAATTGAAATACATATTTGTGATATATCCGGTGTTGTATGAAGTTTTATGAACGACCAAAGAAGTTTAATAACCTAAAATCAATTAATAAAACTGTAATTTTTAATATATAGGGGAAATTGGGGCACTACCAAACACGGGGTACTACCAAACACTGCAATTTTTTAATCAGATATTCGACTTCAGAGAACAAGATTTATAGAAATTTTTAGGCATTATAGGGATACTTGTCCACTAAAGAAATGGTCGAGATAGTCCAAGTAGTTTAGAAATAAAAATTAGTGTTTGGTGCTACCCCGTGTTTGGTGGTGGCCCAGTTTCCCCTATGTACTAAATATAATAAAAAATATTATTGTAATAATATCCTCTCAAACTTCATACAGCCAACAAAAAATATTAAAAAAAAAATAATTTTAAGAGGTGATGGGGCAGCATCCCTCGTTTTGCGGAATTCTTGACCTTTCAAAATAAACAAATGCTCTTTGTCAATTATTTTTTGCGTATTTTTGGGTGTGTTACTGATTGCCTTATCAATTTAAAATGGATCATACAGTTTTAGAAAACCATTCCAGAAAAGTAAAATTGGTTTTAAAGTTCGCAAGTGTGAATCGTGTGATCTTTTATCAAGAATCATGTAACCACATTGGCAATTTAGAGGTCTTTTAGATACATCCAAATTTGACCAAATCGATTGAAGGATTAGCCTTCCGGAATATTTAACCTTATCCTCGAAAAATCCTAAATTTCTAAATTTCTAGTTATGGGTACCAGAGTAGAATAAACTAATTCAGAACCTGATTTAAATGGGAATGTTTTAAAACTGAAACTTACGCCTCCGGAACACATTTTAGCTTAGTAAAATTTCATGAAATCAAAATTCTTGTCCTTTTATTTCGGACACAGAATTGGATTGAAATAAATTTAATTTAGTGAAAAAAAGAGTGCAAAAGAGTAGGGTAAACAGACATATTCACAACATTTGAGAATATTGATTTTATGAAATTTTCCAAATCTAAAAGGTGTGCCGGAGCTATTATGAACATGAACGGAATTTCAATTTATCCGGAGCATAAAGAATCAGGCAATAAGATTATGATTATGTGTTCTAAAAAATTCGTGTATGAATTATGTTTTGAATTAAGTTATTCTACCCGATCTATGGACGAAATGTTTAACTGGGCCACGATGAAAACGATCAAAACATATTCGAAAATAAAATAAAGGTCGGAACCGTTTTCGAAATAAAGCAAAAATTGTATGACCGTAGAGTGAAACAAGGGAATTGGAAGAAAAAAATATGAAATAAGTAAATTTTTGGCAAGAAGGGTATCCAATACATAACCAAGATTTTAAAGAGATTTTGAACTTTATGCCCTTGCAGTGGAAAATGACGGAAATGTAGTTAGACTATTATTTCTAATATAATTACGCTAAGCCGTCTCTCGGCTAATCCTCAGGTCTGTCAAGGCCTTTACACTAGTATCTTTTTTCTTTGAATCGCTTGGACAAATAAAACATTTATACTATATCAGTCATCTGAAGTTTCCTGGACAATCAAGTGAGCTCAATTTAAAAGAATGTGTGTGAAAAGTGGAAAATTTATGCGATTGTTTTTTTCCCGAGAAATAAAAAAACAGCAAAACGAGCAAAACCATATTGGAATGAATAGAACGAATTATTAAAATATTCCGACAAGCAAATATTTGCGGAGGATTTTGTTTGTAAATTGACGATGATTTATTCCAACAACAGATGACAATTTTCATGCAAAAAAAAAGAAAGATAGAAAATAAAATCCTCCCAATAATCTGCAATTAAATTTGTGGAAAGAAATATTTATTTTTTCAATAAATTTTTAATTGATTTTTATTTTTCTCTTACAGTATTTCCTAATGTACCGTCTGCTCCAGGAATGTCCTGCGTCGGCGAAGATCGTGAGTATAAAAAAAATATTGTTTTTTTTATTTATTATGGGCATGAGAGAAAGTTAGGTAAATAGAAAGATGGGCGGAAGAAATATTGCTCCATTTTGGTGATTCGAGGGAAAAACTCATGAAGGCATGAGGGAAAATCCAACGCGACAGGAATAACTTTATACTCCTATTTCCCTTCTCAGTTCGGTGCTTTTTGTTTCTCAAGGAGCAGCTTAAGATCTTCTTAATAGGATTCCCGTCTACCAATTGAGAAAATTCTCTCCTTTTTCCAACACCAACAACAACTTTTGGGGTTCTCTCCACTGGTGTATATCTATGATGACGTGGATGGAATTAAAGTTTTTCTCCAACCTCCCTCTCTCTCTCTCTACTATATAGCATCACAGGGAAGAATTCTGAGATCGAGGCTCTTTGTCATCATTTTGCATGTGAATTTGATAAATTGAGCCTCTGGTCGACGCACAAATCACAAGAAACTCCCCAGAGTGACTTGCTCTTCTTCCGCTGGATGAGTTTTCCCTATTCCACCTTAAAAGTTATACTATACTCATCGATTTTCATAGAATTACCGTGGGAAAATCTGCTTGAAGACATCACGAGAAGATACATATTTTTGTATGACATTTTGAAAATTTTGAATATACGTACATCATACTATTTTTACAGCTCAAACGCTATCGAAAGTATAGTACTGGAAAACGCTCTACCTTTGGACGACTCAAGCTTCGGACAACTCAACTTTTTTTAATGCATCTAATAGATTTGATCCATGGCTCTTTTCAGGAGATATCAAGCATTGAACTATCTATTAAAATATGTTATTATAACAGGTCAAATTCATGTATGACGTATTGAAGAAATCAAGTTGTTGGAATTTTGAGTCGTCCGAAGGTTATGTTTCCCCCACATAATAATCCGTTAATTTTTTTTCACTCCGCAATATTTCCATTTTACCACTTCCCCCGCGCCCTCAGGATAAGGATATAGCCCAAAGATATTGGGGGAGCTGGGGCTACTTTGAGCTGTGGGGCTACATTGTTATACGATTTTTTGCATAGGAAACTGGGTTTTAACATGATGTAATTTGGATAGACAAAATAATTGTGGATCTAAATAAAATAATTGTAAAGGGCCTCAGTGGATCAGTGGATAGAGCAGTGGCTCTGTGACTGTGAGGTCGAGGGTTCGGGACTAGGCAGCTGCAGATTTTTCAGCTGCTGTAATAGTCTTGAATTCGTCCAGTGAATGAATGGAAAAGTAATGTCAATACATTGACAATGAACCGCCTAAAAAGAGAGGTTGGTATAGGAAATAAGTTTCGACATGCAGAGTTCAGTCGAATACAAATACTCATTCACTGCCCAGATCCATAAACCAAGGTTGGTTTACCGTGATATAAAGCGGTACTGTGTGTATCAGAACGCACACAGAGCACTGTGATATGGAGCAGGTTTACTCGCCTTGGGGGTTAAGATAGAACAGGAGAATGGGGAGTGCATAATGGGCCCAAATAAGTGGCCTGGGTGCAGCGGTTCCGCAAGGAATATAACCGACCCATAGACAAATCTTAATCAAATCTTAAATAATTGTAAGGACTAGCTTCATTTAGAAATAGGCGAAAATGTTGGATAACAATCTAATCCCAAAGCTCAAAGTAGCCCCACCTTCCCCTATAGCGATTTGAGATCTTCGGTGCCCCGCTCCGGAATTCATCTCACAAACCATCACCTTTATTTTTTCTCATCCTTCTGTTTCACCATGTTTTTTTTGGGTTTTGTTCGAAATTTTGTGTCGTACGATTTTTTTTTCGTTTTTGGATGTGTTTTAGAGGGTGATCTTAAATAGATAAATCAATTGCTGATTGCAAAAAAAACTTTGCGAGTTGTTGGAACTCCTGAACATTATAGGGGAGAAACTGGGATAGCAGTAAATGTGGAATAGTTGTGAACACTGATTTTTATGTCCACACTACTTGGACCTACGTCGGTCGATCATGTTATCAGTGGACAAAGATCCCTACAGTGTCTAAGTGGTGACAGCCAAGATCCCGGAAGCCAAGCCAAATCCCGAAAGCCAAAATCGTAAATGGGTAAAAAATCCGAGTAGCCAAAATCTCGAGTAGGCCAAAACCTCGAAAGCCAAAATCGCAAATGTGCCAAAATCATGAAGAGACATAATCCCGAACGGGTCGAAATCCCGAAATCTAAAATCCCGAATGGGTCAAAAACCTAGAAAGTCAAAATCCTGATGGGCCAAAATCTCGAAAAGTCAAAATTCCGAAAAACAAAAAATCCTTAGGGTCACAATTTCGAGTTGAGTGATTTTTTATCGTAAACAAACCGATTTTACATAATATTCAAAATTCATAACAGACGGAAGATAAACTTATACGATGTTTCATAAGGTTATCCGTAATCCTTATTGTTAGGCAACCCTAGAAAAAGTTGTTGTTAACTCGAAAAATATTAAATTTATTTTGTCGTTTTTCTAGCATTGTAGTTGTGAAGTCAAAGTTGAATTGCTCTTTTTGCTATTTTCTTCTTTTAGGTCTCCGTTGAATATGCTTTCATATTTCTTATCGTCCGTCCTCGCATCGTTAATCCAAAAGAAAAAAACACGGTATTTTGTCTGCGATAATTTGTCAAATTTTTTTTAATGGATTTTTCATCCCCTCAGTTGTCATTTAAATCCCTAAAATGCGTGTCGCGAGGGCAAGTAGAATAATCTTCTTTACAGATTTTTGTCACAAATTTACACGAATTTTGCATTATACCTTTACAAATTATTTCACTTCTTATGGTAAGATAACACGAAATATGTTTTTAAAACAAATTGTAAGATTTCAAGCATTAGAGGTGAAAGGAAAGATAATTGAGTACAGAAATATTATGAAAAACAACAAGAAAAATATAGAATATAATATTGATTTATCAATTTTAAAGTTTTGTTAGATTAATTTTGTAAGCTTATGCTAATAAAAAAATTTCACAGGAAATTCATTTATACACTCATTTTTTTAAATGCGCAAATTAGTCCTCTTCAAAAAAAACATGAAACAAATACTGCAAATGACTTTATTTTTTTATGTTAACAATTTAGTTTCTTTTATTTTTGTTTGCAAAGTTTGGCTTGTATTCACACATATTATATTGTTAAAAAAAGCTCTCCACTTGGTGCAATTGTTCCTATTCGGATGCCAACGAAAGAGCACAAAAACACAATAACTTCTCAATTTGGAAGAAACTTTATGCTTGAAAATAGTAAGAAAGAGATTTTTTTTTTAAATGATACAATACAAAGTTTTGTCTCATTTTTCCTTAGTTTACAATTTATGGTATTGTACACCATTAAGTATATTTTTTTACCTTTCTTTAAAGCAACACATGTTTCGTTTGTAAATTTACTGTTTTCATATGTAGTCTAATTGCAATCATATTTGTGTCAAATCATGCAATTTTAACTTGCATTATTGATGCAGTATTGATTAGTCCTCAAGTTTTGACCTAAAATTAGGCCATATCCAAATCATTATGAAGTTAGTTCTTTATAGAACTTTACATAATTCGGATTTTTCTTTTTATTTTATAAAATTTGCAATATTATCCTGTGACTACATTGTTCTAAAACAAAAGGGGTGGCAAAGCGTCCTAGACTTTGCGAGCTGCTCGAACTCCCGAGAAGGAGCTGTGCCTTATATTCATTTTCGCAAATTTTTCTGGTGCATATAAAATTACTACCTCCAAAACATTTCCAAAAATGAACGAAATCGCCAGGGCCAATTTTTTGCAAAGTTCGAAAAACCTCATTTTTGGCCTTGTTTTTGGGGGATAGGGAACACATGAAAGGGGAGGTGGGGGAAATAAAGAGGTTGGGTTCGAGATAACGTCATTTGAGGAGGGGTCATCAAAGACCGGAAGTTGATATCTCATACCGTTTAAATTTTATATGGGTCAAAAGACTGAAAAAGTGTGAAAAATAGTATTTTCAGAATAAATCTATTACCGTTACTTTCCCGATCCATCACCGATTATGGCTAATGCAGTCGGGTTCAGAATTAAAAGATCTTTCAAAAAAGTCCAAATTTAACGAAATCCGTTGAAAATTAGGCCCTCCAGGGTGGTTGACCTTTGACCTTGAATAATTCAAGATGGCGATTTTTCCGGTGATAGGTGTACAAGGATAAAATGTTCGGTTAGACTACCTCCAAAACATATCCAAAAATGGAAGAAATCACCAGGACCAATTTTTTGCAAAATCAAAAAACATGTTTTTTGAGGGGATAGAAGGGGTGGAGGGTAATTTGGGTAAGTTAGTTAGATAGAGAATGTGGACTTGTGGGAGGTCACCGAAGACCAAAAATCAATATCTCTTACCGTTTGGCAGCCAGGATGAAGAGAAGTTGAAAAAAAAAACAATTGTTAAAACTGCTCTGTCTTTGAGGTCGAGCAGTTAAAAAAACACGATTGTTGAAACTGCTCTCTCTTGTAGTTCGAGCAGTTAAAAAAGAATAATCAAAATAGTTTAATTCGAAAATTCTTCTCATTCTCTGATGCTATTCTCTCATGTGGAAATATTTATGCTGGAAACCTGTGCATTTTCCTCGATTAAACCGTCCAATTAGAGATTATTTTTTCCTGGTGGAATTTTTTTTAATTATTAAATGAAAATAAAAACAATGTTACCTTCCGTATTGCACGGCACTCTGTGCATGCGTATATTATTTTATAGTTTTTTCAAAACATGAACTACATTTTCCACTCTGAGTTTATTTCATCTCGGAAAATAATATGAAAGTCAGTGGTTGAATGTGTTTTCAACTCATCCAACTCAATTAGAGGTAAAAAGTTTTTAGAAGAGTTTATGAAAATTTTCCTCACTTCCTCTATAAATTGTTTTTGCATTTTATTAAATGATTTTTTCTCTGTGTTTAAAGATAAAATTAAATTGAAATAAAATAATTGTTGACGATTGGACTATATTCCGTTATTCTGGAGAGAGAGAACGGAAAGAGATAACTAGAAAAGGCTTTCGGCAAATGTTAATATTGGGCTAGACAATATCAGATGGTGATTGACGATATCCCAACCCCCCCCCCCCCTTCTGCCTTATAACTCCAAATTTTGTTTGATATTGGAGGTCGGAAACTATGCCAGTTTTGTAAAATGCTCGAATTCGTGATTTGAGGCATTAGGGTAATTGTCCGAAGTCTTAAGTTGAAATGCAATATTTTTAATTCATATTTATATTTTTTGTTACTTCCTTTTCGGGAAGGTTGTGTGGAACCTTGAAAACTAGTTTATCATCTATGTTTTCTTTAAATCACTTCCTAAAATATTGAAAAAATAATAAAAAGGGACAGATAATCCTAACCGGCTTATGTAGGTGAGATTCTTAATTGCAAATTCGATTTAGAGCTGAAGTTGGGAGACGCCATTCAGTTATCTTGAATAAAATTCGTGAAATTATACAAATTTTGTATTTAAACCAAAATATCAAGGATTTGGATGAACTGACAGAAAAGTGTTATATGGGTGAAATGTAGACCAGAATGTTCTCTATAATTTTCCCATAGAACATGATCTCATCGATTACTCAGAAGCCAAGATAATCGAGGTTTTTTGTTTCTTAACTCGTTTTTTCATCCAGAGTGCCCCAAGTGTTCATTTGTTGAACTTCAACTATATCAAAGAATTGTTGTATTTTGTGGGACTTTCCATTTAAAACCCTATTTTAAGTGGCTTGGTGGAGTAGAGGCAGTCAAATTGGCATCTGAGTGATATCAAAGCGTTATTATGGGAAAAATCAATTTTTTCACACTTAAACGGCAAAATCGGAGTGATAGCGTAGTCTGAGCGGAAAATGATTTATAGACGAAATGTAGAGACAAATGTCCTCTATAATTATGTCGAAGTAATCATCAAAATAGGTTCAGCGACAGTCGAGATAATTGAGGTTATGTGATATTGAAATTGGTTTTTCGACTGTGTCGCCCCTGGTGTTGGTCCCACGAAGTTCAAATATTCTAGAAAGTTGGAGCATTTGGTGAGATCTTTCGTTTAAGCCCTCATTCATCAAAATCGGTCACATAGAACCGGAGATATGATTTTTTGAATTTCGTGAACTTTGACCCCTCATATCTCCGGTTCTGTTTTAACCACAGCGCACATTTGCATCATTTTGGAAACGTCCTAGACTGGACTACAACATACTAAAATTTCATTAACTTGCACAATGCCGTTTTTGAGAAAAATGACTTTGAATTTCGATGAATTTTGACGCTATCACAGCGCCACCTGTGGTGACTTTTTGAACTTCCATCTGAAAGTGCTCATCGAGACGAAACCAAAAAGGTAAAATTTATGTCGATATGTTAATTAGAACCGGAGATAGAGGCCGGTCAATGTTCGAACTTTGACCCCTTATAGCTCGGGTCAGGGGTTATGGATTGACTTAAGGTTTTTTTTGTTTGATAGGTATAATCAACGGCTACAACATACTAAAATTTCAGCCCGATTGCATAAGGAATTTTTGAGTTATTTAACTTTTAAGATTTAAAAATTTTCTTTTTAATAATAGTGCCCCTAGCGGTGGTTTTATGAACTTTCGATGTTAGAAGAGGAAGTGGCATTTCACGAGAGCTTTCCAAAAAGCCCTCATTTTTTAAATTCTGACAATTAGAACCGGAGTTATGGCCATTTTAAGAATTTTTTTTTGGACCCTTATAGCTCGGGTCAGGGGGGTCGGGGGACCTTAATTTTGGTATTGATGAAAAGCTCTAAGGCCCAGCTATAACATACTAAAATTTGAGCCCGATCGATGCCATAGGGGCTGAGCTATTGAGAAAACAAAAAAAGGGGGGTCTTCAAAATGGCGGAAGGAGGGGTGGGGGGTGGGGGATCAATGCACCAAGTTGCAATTTTCATGCGATATATAACCTTTGCCGAAAACCGCAAGTCGATATCTTTTTTAGTTTAGGAGCTATTAAGCTCCAAAGAGCGGCCGGCCGGCCGGCCGGGAACGTAACTTAGCCCCCCATATATTCGTGATCAGGAAGTGGCGAAACACATTTTGGCCAAGTTTGAGCGCGATCGGAGGACATGAAATTTTGTTAGGATTATAGTAGGTGAGATTGCTAAGAATCTCACCTAATATGGGCATTGCTTTGGGTAGTATTCCGGCCACTTTGATTGAAATTCCGGCCACCTTTCTTGTGGCGACTTTTGTAACGCAACGGATAGAAAATTTCAAAACGTCAAACGAAACGAGTTTAATATTTAATTTAATACGTTTATATGACACACAAGCCCTGAGATCTTCCGTGTAATTTGTCCTGAAGACCTGAAGAGTAGCATCTCAAATTTACGCGCAGATTCCTGTAGCAATTTGCCTTCCTGAACTCTTCTAAGGCCTTTTCCACATCATCTTTTTCATAGAAGCGATGGTTTTTTTCTCTGGACATTGTAGAACTCAGCAATTGAAAAAAAAACATAAAATTAATAAGAAAATTAGGAAAGCAAAAGATGTTGCCGGAATAGGCACACTAGCTCACCGGAGAGACGCTCACAAAGTATATACTTTTTTACGCGAAATACAGGATCCAGCTGGGATATTTTACCTGAAATTTAAAGATTGATTCATTATTAACATAAACAGAAACAATCTTTAATGAAAACTAATCAATTTTCATGAAAAACACCAAAGGAAAACCTTTTGCACTTCACCACAAATCAGAAGACTGCTAGAAACACAATCGATCTGTCACATTTTTTGTAATACTTAAGACTTTCCACACTGAGATTTACAACGCAATTTAAATTCAAATTATACCTAAAATTTAACGGTCTTTGTGTTAATACATCCTAAAATGAATAAATATTTAAAATCAAAATGAATTCATTGACTATTCGAAGATTACACACATAATTTTAATTAATTTATTTGCATGGCCTGAATTACACTCAAAGTGGCCGAAATTAGACGCTGGCCGAAATTTGGCACACTTACCCTATATTAAGAGAATTATTTAGTTTAAAAATTCAACTCTTGGAGAAAAACACAGTCTTCACGAGTTTCAGAACTTTACAAAGTATTTTCCATTGCAAAATTTGTTAGATTTGAACCAATTTGTAAATATCTCAAAAGATTATCCAAAAAATTTGGAATAATACAACTGAATTTTGAATGAAATACTACAGCTGGTAAAAGTAGACGGATTTTCCAGTCTCTCATCTGGAGAGGGCTCATTTCCATTCCGCTCTAGGATGAGATTACTATATGCATAAATAGCGTAAGCAGTCCTTCGGTCTCGCATAACTCGCCGGCAGCCCATTATTGAAGTAGAGTAAAGGATCTGTCAGGTTCCAAGTCCTCGGTTAGGGAGAGATAAAGGCTATTCTGAGCTGTGGGGTACATTGTTATACGATTTTTTTTGCATATTTCTAAAAGAAACTGTGTTTTATCATGATGTGATTTGGATAGAAAAAACATTTGTAGGTCTAAATAAAATAATTTTCAGGACCAGTTTCATTTAGAAATAGGCGAAAAATCATATATCAATGTACACTGAGAAAAAAAGAGGGTGCGATTAACTTCTTTTCCTCATAACTTTAACACTTTTTAGGTGTAAAAATATATCAACATTTTTTAATGTTAATTTTACACTTTTTTAAGGGTAAAATTAACATAAAAAAAGGTAACTTTAACCCCCAATACACCTAAAAAGGGTAATATTTACACCGATTTCGGATCAATACTGCAGGGTAAAATAAACATTTCCGGAATGTTATTTTAACCTTTTTGGATTTCTCTCAGTGTAGTTCCAGAGCTGAATCACTGCTAGCCTCACTGCTCCCTATCAGGTTCGAGTTATCTATTTATAATACTTTATTGGAACCTATTTAGACTAGTCAGGGATTTTTCAAGATCTTTACAAATAACCAAAAAAATGCACTTATTCTGTTGAAAAATACTCTCTCTAGAGCATTAGCATCTGAGATTACTTTCTAGAGTTCTAAAGACGAAATGTCCGCCTAGGTAACTTCTAAAACATATCCAAAAACGGAAAACGGAAAAAAATCAAATCACATTTTCGAGCTAAACCAAGAAACATGATTTTGAAGGGGTGGGAGAAAATGAGGATTATGTTAATGAAGGGCTATGTATCGACTTATAGGGGAGGTCCCAAATCACTATCTTTAACCGCTTGCTCTCTAGTGTTGGCAACGTCTGGACGCACATAATTTATTTTAAGAGAGATCCTTATTTAAACATAAGTATGTTAATAAAACTCAAGTACTTTTATTGAAATAGAAACTCTTCAACCGCATTGATGTTAAATTAGTATGTGTTATCAGAAACGTTGTCATCCTATCCTATAGAGCATTCTCCATGTTGGATTCCCTTGTTTTGAACAGCATTTTCCTATACCACCAAGAAAATTGAGATGAACATGATGTTCAATTTGTAAAAGGGGCGGAGAATGGAGTGAAGAGGAAGTAATTGGATATTTGTGCAATTGTGTTTTGTGTATATGCTCGAAAAAAAATGTATTAGGTTTTTTTTACGTCAATGAATACATTCAACAATAAAAGTTGGACTGTCGGATGGTTTGTGTAAATGAGAAAAATGTTTCACAATATTGAAAATTGTTCCCATGCGGAAGGAAAATGCTTCCGTTCTCAATTTCTAACTCTTTCCTTTTTTATTTTATTTTTTATGTTGCTACATTCCAATTGAAAAATTTTTAGAGAATCTTTTTTTGGGAAGGAAAACAAAGTCTTTTCGTGGGAATGAGAATAATTTTATTAGAAGAATATCTTTATTTTTCGCAGGAAGCATCTATCGACGAGGTGCTCGACGATGGCGCAAATTGTACAGGATCAATGGTCACATATTTCAAGCGAAACGCTTTAACAGAGTAAGTCCACTTGAGGTCATATTCCCTTGAGGTTTTATCTGTGATTTTGGTGGTTTTGTCACTTGCAGAGAGCCTTCTGTGCTTACTGTCACGATAGGATTTGGGGTTTGGGACGCCAGGGATTTAAGTGCATTCAGTGTAAGCTGCTCGTCCACAAAAAGTGTCACAAGATGGTCCAGAAGCCATGCACCAATGAGCATCAGAAACCCATTATGAAGGAGAGAGATGTAAGTTTCTTCCTTTTTTTCACTTGAATGCCACTTTTCACTTGAATTAGAGAAAAATCCCTTTACAAAATTACTGCAATAGACAATAAGTTGGATATATGTTCTTTCTGGAAATCTTATAATTTGATTTAAAATGCTTTGTGGGTTTAGAGAGTCTATAGGAGAGATTGGGGCAAAAAGTCACAAAACGGATACATAACTTTTTTTTTACAAGCTACCCGAGAGCCCCAGAAATTTCTATTTAGCACAATTTTATAGCCAAATTACCGCTGTACAACATTGTGAAAGTCATTTTCCTCTATTTCTATTTTCTCTATTTTTGTGATCATTCTCAAAAATGCTGGAGCTAATAGTATCAGGCATGGAGTAAAAGTATTACATTTTGATTCGCTTTATTACGGGCTCCAGTAAATTAAAAAAAAATACCTAGATGACATATTTTCATAGGAAATATATTATTCTACTCCTTTGTAGAACAGCGTTTTCTCTACCTAAAGGAGAAAAGTGCCTTTCAAATTATTTTCCAGAGGCAATTTTTTGGCAAGAAAATTCTGCTCAATCATTCTGAAAAAGCGAAAATGGCGAATTGGGCGAGATGAATTTGGTGAAATCTGCCGAAGAGAGTTGCCAAGTAAAGGGACAGATAATCCTAACCGGCTTATGTAGGTGAGATTCTTAACGTGAGCTAGCTCGGAGTGCATGCAAATTCGATTTAGAGCTGAAGTTGGGAGACGCCATTCAGTTATCTTGAATCAAATTTGTGAAATTATGCAAATTTTGTATTTAAACCAAAATATCAAGGATTTGGATGAACTGGCAGAAAAGTGATATATGGGTGAAATGTAGACCAGAATGTTCTCTATAATTTTCCCATAGAACATGATCTCATCGATTACTCAGAAGCCAAGATAATCGAGGTTTTTTGTTTCTTAACTTTTTTTTTCATCCAGAGTGCCCCAAGTGTTCATTTGTTGAACTTCAACTATATCAAAGAATTGTTGTCTTTTGTGGGACTTTCCATTTAAAACCCTATTTTAAGTGTCTTGGTGGAGTAGAGGCAGTCAAATTGGCATCTGAGTGATTTCAAAGCGTTATTATAGGAAAAATCATTTTTTTCACACTTAAACGGCAAAATCGGAGTGATAGCGTAGTCTGAGCGGAAAATGATGTATGGACGAAATGTAGAGACAAATGTGTTCTACAATTGTGTCGAAGTAATCATCAAAATCGGTTTAGCGACAGTCGAGATAATTGAGGTTATGTGATATTGAAATTGGTTTTTCGACTGTGGCGCCCCTGGTGTTGGTCCCACGAAGTTCAAATATTCTAGAAAGTTGTAGCATTTGGTGAGATCTTTCGTTTAAGCCCTCATTCATCAAAATCGGTCACATAGAACCGGAGATATGATTTTTTGAATTTTGTGAACTTTGACCCCTCATATCTCCGGTTCTGTTTTAACCACAGCGCGCTTACGCACCATTTTGGAAACGTCCTAGACTGGACTACAACATACTAAAATTTCATTAACTTGCACAATGCCGTTTTTGAGAAAAGTGACTTTGAATTTCGATGAATTTTGACGCTATCACAGCGCCACCTGTGGTGAATTTTTGAACTTCCATCTGAAAGTGCTCATCGAGACGAAACCAAAAAGGTAAAATTTAGGTCGCTATGTTAATTAGAACCGGAGATAGAGGCCGGTCAATGTTCGAACTTTGACCCCTTATAGCTCGGGTCAGGGGTTTTAGATCGACTTAAGGTTTTTTTTGTTTGATAGGTATAATCAACGGCTACAACATACTAAATTTTCAGCCCGATGCACAATGGAATTTTTGAGTTATTTAACTTTTAAGATTTAAAAATTTTCTTTTTAAAAAAAGCGCCCCTAGCGGTGGTTTTATGAACTTGCGATGTTAGAAGGAGAAGTGGCATTTCACGAGAGCTTTCCAAAAAGCCCTCACTTTTTAAATTCTGACAATTAGAACCGGAGTTATGACCATTTTAAGAAATTTTTTTTGGACCCTTATAGCTCGGGTCAGGGGGGTCGGGGGACCTTAAGTTTGGTATTGATGGAAAGCTCTAAGGCCCAGCTATAACATACTAAAATTTGAGTCCGCTGAATGCCATAGGGGCGGAGCTATTGAGAAAACAAAAAAAGGGGGTCTTCAAAATGGCGGAAGGAGGGGTGGGGGGTGGGGGGTCTATGCACCAAGTTGCAATTTTCACCCGATATATAACCTTTGCCGAAAACCGCAAGTCGATATCTTTTTTAGTTTAGGAGCTATTAAGCTCCAAAGAGCGGCCGGCCGGCCGGCCGGCCGGGAACGTAAATTAGCCACATATATATTCGGAATCAGGAAGTGGCGAAACACATTTTGGCCAAATTTGAGGTCGATCGGACGACATGAAATTTTGTTAGGATTATAGTAGGTGAGATTGTTAAGAATCTCACCTAATATCACTTAAATGCAGAATTAACCCATTCCTTACCATGGTATTATACATCATATGCAAATTGAGTGACTTTAGATGATTTATTCCAGGGCAATTGATATTCGAATTTCTGCCGGAAATGGATTTTTAGTTACTTTAGTCCTTCAATTAGTTGGAAAAAATAGTCCGATAGAGATGGGAATACATTTTGTTGTTCTTTTCTCGCTTCGCGTGAAGTCATGCAAAAATTTTGCTCAAAATGCCGGACGGAATATTCTACATTCCGTCGAATTTGTTAAAATTGGCCTTCGTCCTCTTTCCTGATTTGAATTCTGGTTGCCAATGTATTTTCTTGGATAGTTACTTTATCTAAATCAATAGAATTTGTAGTGAATTAATGTACAGAATTTAAATTCATTGACCGTTAAAACACGTGTTTGAGGGCGGCCCCTACATTCCCATAATGGATAAAAAAATTTTCTTTTGAAAAAAAAAAGCATCTATTAATCTGTAGGAAACTAATCCCAAAATATGAACATTCTATCTCAAGTATTTCTGGTACATTGATTGAATGGGTTAAAACAAAATAAAAAAAAGTAATGGAAAGAAGTGTTTTGTGTTCTTAAACTAAATATCTTAGATTCAGTAAAATTTCACATAATTTTTATCCTCCAAAGTGTATACATTGGGCAGTGCGTATTATTTAATCACAATCACTGCCTACACCATCAAACTGCGACACCCTTAGCAATGACGTTTTTTTTCGCCGTGAGACATCAAAAATTGCCTCGGTTTTTGTTACTTCTTACCCCATACCTTTTATTGTTTTTTTTACCCCCAGTGGTTGTTTTTAGTAAAAGGATTTCTGTAAAAGAGAATGCTAAAACGAATAGGGGCTTCGTATTCAAAGAATCAAAATCATTTAGGAAATATTCATCAGTGCATCAATTTTGGGAAATAAATAGGTAAAAATTGATATCTGCTGTAAGGAAAGTATTTCAAAAACAGAGTTAAAAATTTTAATATTTTCTAAATTCCCTGTCCAAATTCTAAGAAACTTACGATATTGAAGAAGGTGCATGGAAACTATCTATGGAAAAACTTTTAATCCGCTATCTTTTTTATCTTGGAAGATATTGAATTTTGAAATCTTCGATTTGTGACTTTTTGCCCCAATCTCCCCTACTGTATTTCAATTTTCCTCATATAAAAAATGTACCGGAGCCATTAAAAAGGTTTTCTTAAACCATTAAATATTAAGATTCCTTCTGTTTTATTTTTCAATTTGTATAGAGATCTATCTTGTATCGAAAATCAAAAAAAATCATATTTTTTTCTCATATTTTTTTTATGAAAATTCTGGCGGATTTTCATAATCAAATATTTATCCAGAAGGTCTTATGGAGACATTTAAAAAAAAACCAAAAAAAAAATATTGTAAAATTTCAGGAAGCTTCCTTGTGTAAATCTATTTCAATTTTTTGGATTTCAAAAATAGCAACTTCATTTTTTTTTATTTTTAAAATAAAGTATTGAAATCAAACGAGGTTTTTATTTTGAAGAGAAGACTCGCAATATAACCTTACTATCCAACAAATCCCCTTGCTTATTCAGTGAACTATTTGTAATTGATTTTTGATCAAAATTAGGATATCAATGGGGAAGTGCAGAAAGAACTGCTGCCACCAGCTCCTGAATTTGCTCCAGAACTCGCCGAGGGTGGTGATCATGTAGCTGTTGAGGCACTCCAGAGTTCTGAGGAGCCTCTGGAACCCGGTGCTCAGCGTCAGTACTCTCTGGAGGACTTTGAGTTAATTCGGGTGATTGGACGTGGTAGCTATGCCAAGGTGCTGATGGTGGAGTTACGTCGGACGCGTCGGATTTATGCGATGAAAGTGATCAAGAAGGCACTGGTGACAGATGATGAGGACATCGACTGGGTGCAGACGGAGAAACATGTGTTCGAGACAGCGTCCAATCATCCATTCCTCGTTGGTCTCCATTCGTGCTTCCAGACACCATCACGCCTGTTCTTTGTCATTGAGTTTGTGCGCGGTGGTGATCTCATGTTCCACATGCAGCGACAGCGCCATCTGCCCGAGGAGCATGCCAGGTTCTATGCTGCTGAGATCAGTTTGGCCCTCAATTTTCTACACGAGAAGGGCATCATCTATCGTGACTTGAAGCTGGACAATGTGCTCTTGGACCACGAGGGTCACATCAAACTTACGGACTATGGGATGTGTAAGGAGGGCATTAGACCAGGTAAGTGAAAATCTTAATTAAGCGTCCTTAAATTTAAATGACATTATGGAAATTTACGAAACTTGATAAAAATAAATTCTTCTAATTAAGTCAAAATTTCCATGAAATTTTGAAATGACAATTTGCTAATTGATATAAAAGTACATTAACTTACCTCTCTAGAGTCGTGTTAAAATTTCTTTAAATATTGTTAGAATTTTTGAAGTGTTAAAAATTAATGATATTTTACGAAATATTATTTTATTTTAATGAAAATTTTCTTTTTGCTAGTAAAATTATTTCAGATCTTATTCAGCAAAATATGTAATGAGCCCAAACAGAAGTAGATTTAGATTCTCCAATAGTGTCTTGGATAAAAGGTAAATGGAACTCTATTTGCACAAAAAGTCGTTGAAGTTCGAAGAATTCAAATTCAATTTTGAATTTTCATACTAAATTTTCGAAGAAAAGGTGGGGAAAATTTATCAAGATCTACTTCTGTACGGAAAGAAAAGACACTTTCTTACTTCTTAATACTTTCGCAAAGTGGCGTAAGTTACATGCTGTTCGAATTTCGAAGTGCTCGAGTGTCAAAATGTGACGGTCTTCACATTGTTGTGAGGAAAAAAAAACAAAGACGCTTACTGTTCTTGCCCCAGTATTAATTCACTCTATAATCACTGAGTAACTCTTTTGCCAGCTTTTTAATGTGATCTTTGATAAATTTTCCCCACCTTATTCGAAAATTTAGTATGAAAATTCGAAATTGAATTTGAATTCATCGAACTTCAACGACTTTTTGTGCAAATAGAGTTCCTCCATTTACCTTTTATCCAAGACACTATTGGATAATCAAAATCTACTTCTGTTTGGGCACTTTTTGGATCTTCAAATAGATTTGCGAAGTTTTCAAGATCTACTTCTGTACGGAAAGAATCTTTCCCGTGAATTTGAATTCTTCGAACTTCAACGACTTGTTGTGCAAATAGAGTTCCATTTATTTTTTATCCAAGACACTATTGGATAATCAAAATCTACTTCTGTTTGGGCACTTTTTGGATCTTCAAATAGATTTGCGAATTTTTCAAGATCTACTTCTGTACGGAAAGAATCTTTCCCGTGAATTTGAATTCTTCGAACATCAACGATTTTTTGTGCAAATAGAGTTCCATTTATTTTTTATCCAAGACACTATTGGAGAATCTAAATCTACTTCTGTTTGGGCTCTTTTTGGATCTTCAAATAGATTTTCGAATTTTTCAAGATCTACTTCTGTACGGAAAGAATCTTTTCTCGTGAATTTGAATTCTTCGAACATCAACGACTTTTTGTGCAAATAGAGTTCCATTTATTTTTTATCCAAGACACTATTGATGAATCAAAATCTACTTCTGATTGGGCTTAATATCATTTTTCTAAATTTCACGAAATTTAAGAAATTTTCATGAAACTTTTCAATTATTCTGTGAAAATTTTCTTATAATTTGGAAAATTTCACATGAAATTTTTTTGCCGTGGTTTGTAGGTGATACAACTTCCACTTTCTGCGGTACGCCCAATTATATTGCACCGGAGATCCTCCGTGGTGAGGATTATGGCTTTTCTGTGGACTGGTGGGCTCTCGGGGTGCTGCTGTACGAGATGCTAGCAGGACGCAGTCCCTTCGACATTGCAGGAGCGTCCGACAATCCGGATCAAAACACCGAAGATTACCTGTTTCAGGTGATTCTCGAAAAGACAATTCGTATTCCAAGGTCGCTCAGCGTCAAAGCAGCCTCAGTTCTCAAAGGTTTCCTCCACAAGAATCCCGCTGATCGACTCGGATGCCAGCGGGAATCCGCCTTCATGGACATTGTCAATCATCCCTTCTTCAAGAGTATCGATTGGGAACTGGTGAGATGGCCTATTTCATTACTTTTGTTCCCTTATATTTTTTTATTATTAAATTTCTGGGGATTTTTTGAGGGGGAATATCGCGCATCCCATTCTAAAACGCTACAAGTGCGATTGAGGATAAACCTCTTTGATGACTTGAGGTTTAACAAAATGATTTGGTTATTGTTTTATTATTGCATTTATTTTCGATTAAAATTAATGAATTAGTCAAATTTAATCTTGCGGAAGCTTAATCAAATTTATTTTGTCAAAATTACAAAGGAATTTGACAAATCGGTCTCTAATAAAAACTTTCATATTTCCTGCAACTATAAAATAGTTCTTGTAGAGAACGGATAAGATTTAAACTTAATTTTTAATTATTAATATTTTTATATTGAAAAATATTTGACGTTGTTGTTTATGAGAATTATGGATTTTAGTATTTGAAATTGATAAAAGAATATTTCATACTGCTAAAAATTTCGGATCTCTCAGTTGGTTCTTTTAGGGGTTAGGAACAACATAACCTTATAAAAAATCTCGGTAAAACCATTTTTTTGTCCCAAAAAAAGAGAACCCAAACATATTTAGTGAAATGGAACCATTTTATTTATCTAAACTTTAAATGATTTTATGAATTGTGGATTTAAAAAAAAATATTTTAAGTTTGAAAACAAACCTAAAATAACATAAACAAAAATTTAGTGTTTTGGAAACGTATTTTTAACGTTGATGGAACAAGTTCAGAGGGTGTGCTGACAATTTACTGTGAACTGATTGGCTGAAGTTTCCGGGAATTTTAAATGAGCTAATAACGAAATTTGGCAAAATTTAAAAATAAAATAAAATAAAATTTTAAAATTTGTAAATTTTTAAAGCTGCTCATAAAAAAAAGAAAGTAAAGAAAGTAATACAAGTTCTTTGAAATATCATGAACCAGTTAGGTTTTATTTTTCACGCAATAACGGCATATGTTATAGCTCGAGACACTTCAAAGGCTGAACAGGAAATATTGGCTGTGTTTAGTAATAATCTTTTGAAGTGACAAAGGCACTTCAGAGCTAAGCCCAGGGGAATCTCGACATTTCATTTTTCCATATGTTTTTGCATAGAGGTACTGAAGACTATTGGCAAGTTTTTTCCTAAAGAGAATTGACTTATCAGTCTGATATATTTCGAAATCGTGCATTATTAGCTACAGTAGAACCCCGCTATAGACCATCGCTCTATAGTACACAATTTATCGACCGTTGATTTCAAAACACTGATTTTAAGTTAGGTTATGTTTTTTAGTACGCGACATGTAATGTTGTCATAATTATTTTAATATTTTTGGCAAACTTTATTGAGTAGTTGTAATAATTGTGATCCATAATGAAGAGAGCGAGGACAAGTACCACAATAGCAAAGAAAGTGGAAGCCGTCGAGCAATTTCAATACTAAAAGTTGTTGATCATTTTAAAAAATGACATGGACTATATAGTGCGACCTAAATGTCAAATCTGGAACCAAATATGGACTACAGCGACGCTCTACTGTATCTAAAAATACATATTTCATAATGTTCGCCGCAATAATACAAGAACTACGAGCAAATTTCTTTAAGTCGTGGTGCAATATCTGCAAAATTTTTACATGAAAAAGTGAAAAATAGCTTCACTTTTTATTAGGCTTGACGGGCCCCTGGCTAAGCCAAACCTATTCAAAAATCTATAAGAAACGTAATATGCAAGTTCACAGATAAGTCACTTTAGCGCTGACTGTTCTTCCATTTTGAATTTTCAATATTCTTGACACTTTTGACAACTAAGCGCTTAAAAGTTTGCAGCAAAAAAATAATTTGTGTAGTTTTGTGAAATTTCACAATGCAATGGAATAAATTTCCAATTTCAATCTCATCAAAATAATTGTTCCTTTCTGAACTGATTCACATGTGTGTAACTCGTTAGTTTAAATTTGAGAACTTCCAACGGGTTTTTAGGTAAGTTCTCTCTGATATACCTGCGAGTCAGAGCTCTCAAATCAGAAACGTTATTATCGAATACAAGGACTTCAGCAACCACGTGGATGAAATGAGAAGCAAAACTAGCTCTTCTTTGGCTTTTGAAATTGAAACTCATTTTTAAATGTTTTATCTAAGTAGTACTGAGGCTGTGATTGTCAATTCAATTCTACTTGAATTTTTGAAACACAACTTTTGCATAAAATTGGGAAAATTTTTGAAGTACCACACTTAGACGCTGTTAAAAATTTATTCTATGATTTTAAGCAGACAATTCAGTACGAATATTATGAGCGTCATTGCTTTTTTTCTCCTCATAATAAAGTGAAGACTGACTCATGTTGGCACACGAGACACATTCTAAATTTGAACAGGACTGCAAACGAAACGAAAATTATAAATGTTATTTCTTTGGCTTTGACCGATTTTCGAATGTCTTTTCTTTTGGGAAAATTTCCAACTCCTCCACCTTTAACGCCAGAAAAATTCCTGGTGACCTAAAGGGGATTCAAACCCGGGACACTTGCATCATAGAGCGAGTGCTCTACCACTTGACCTATTGAGTGCCCTAAATAAGACTATTGCAAGTCTAAAATATAAACTTTACAGTAGAGAGGTTTAAAGTTTGACAGCTAAAATGTATTTTTGTTAATTTCACTGCAATTAGTATACTTTCAGCTTTTGAAACTATTTTATCATCTTACGCATTGAATATCTTTTGGTTAACGCTACTTTTAAGTCATTTACAGTAAAATTATTGAAAAAAACTCGATAATTGGGCACGCTGATTTTCAGTTTTTTCCTTGTAACTTATTCAGTAATATCTTAATCAACATTAAATTTCTGGGGATGTAGATCTAAGGTTTCTGCATCCAATGATATCACCTTTTTATACTATTGTAAGTAGACTTACAATAGTACTTCTTTAGAGCCGACGATATTTACAAAACATAAAAGCAATTGTGTGTAGGTCATAATACCCAACGCATAATAACTTCGGTTTTGTAAATATGTTTTTGACATTTGAATCAAAGTGATGAGATCTAGATTTTGTCATCACAATCACTGTTATAGGAAATTTTGAAAACATTTTTACAAACAAAAGTTTGTAAGAATGTTTTCAAAATTTTCTGTAAGTGTGAGCGAGATGACTAGATCTAGATCTCACTCATTGTCATTGAAATGTCAAAAACATGTTTATAAAATAAAAGTTATTGTGTGCTGGGCATAATGCCTAATGCCCAACGCACAATAACTTTTGTTTTGTAAACATGTTTTTGACATTTCAATGAGAGTGAGTGACATCTAGATCTAGTCATCTCGCTCACTCTCATAGGCAAATTTGAAAACATGTTTACAAACAAAAGTTATTGTGCGCTGGGAATAATACCCAACGCACAATAACTTTTGTTTCGTAAGCATGTTTTTGACATTTCAATGAGAATGAGTGAGATATACATCTAGTCATCTCGCTCACACTTATAGAAAATTTTTAAAACATGTTTACAAACAAAAGTTATTGTGTACTGGGCATCACACAACAGCCATTATTTTGTGCTGATGTTTCCAAAACTCCTTTTGAGGGTGAAGAAGAGGACTAGAACTAGATTTTTAGTTTTAGTTATCTCGCTCACTCATGAGCAATTTTTGAAATGTCTTTTTTTTTGAAAAAAGTAATTGTCTATACTGCTTAAAAAACTTAATAATAATTTACTTAATCAAATATTCAGGACAAACAAACTTGTAATAAAATATTTATAAATTAAAAATAAGCCATTAAAGTTAGGTTTCAATCATTTTCATATCTTTTTGACGTAGCACTTTCACTTTAGAATGGGATGTACGATATTATAGAAGGGAAATGGAAAATTCACCAGCTGAATTAACTGTATAGAGGCAAAGAGAATATGGGAAAAATGTGAGTTTTTTTTTTATTTGGGAAAATTGGGCAATTTATGCAGCAGAAGCATCAACAATTATTCAATATTCTATATGAACCTCCTCACAAACTTTTCCCATATTACGATGTAATATTTCTGAGTGAGAAGAAAGAAAGGCAGATATATTTTTTGGAGTCCCCTTTATACATTCTTATGGTCATTTCTGTGTTAGCTGGCCCAGAAAGAAGTGGCTCCGCCGTACGTGCCGTCCTTTCCCGATCACGAGGAGCCTGATCTTACGGCCAATTTTGATCCGCAGTTCACACGGGAACCGCCCGAATTGACTCCGGACGACCCGTAAGTCAAGGCAGAAACTATCGGTGGTTCAATGTTTCTGCATCTTGCGCCTTGTTCTTGTTCGCCTTGTTTTCCTACTGAAAACATTTTTTTTTATTTGAATTCTTATGCCCAACGCACAATAACTTTTGTTTATAAATATGTTTTTAAAATTCCCTATGAGAGTGAGCGAGATGACTAGATCTAGGTTTCACTCACTCTCATAGAAATATCAAAAACATCTTTACAAAGCAAATGTTATTGTGCGCTGGGCATTATGCCCAACGCACAATAACTTTTGTTTGTAAACATGTTTTCAAAATTTCCCATGAGAATGAGCGAGATGACTAGATCTAGATCTCACTCACTCTCATTGAAATGTCAAAAATATGTTTACTAAACAAAACTTATTGTGCGTTCGCCATTATGCCCAACGCACAATAACTTTTGTTTAGTAAACATGTTTTTGACATTTCAATGAGAGTGAGTGAGATCTAGATCTAGTCATCTCGCTCATTCTCATGGGAAATTTTGAAAACATGTTTACAAACAAAAGTTATTGTGCGCTGAGCATTATTGAAGAGCTGTTGGATTTCGGAAGTCTCTGGAGTAAAGTCTGTAGGATTGTATTTTTCATAGGGATCTCCTAGACTCCAGTTATAAAACAAATGATTTTTATTTTTACATATTCTAGCTATAATATTTTTTTTCTTTTATATTGTTCTGCATGATTTTTAGTCTTTATTTTCTTTATTTTTTTCTCTGTTTCGCCAATATTTGCGGCGATTTTTTTAGCTAGAGCAAAAGCAAGTAACGCCTCCATTTAAGCCAAGATTAGACTCTGATAGAGATTTGGCCAATTTCCCACCTGAGTTCACGGATGAACCAGTTCACTTGACGCCGGACGATGAGTAAGTTCATCCGTTTATTTTGCATGTTTCTTTGTTGTTTCAGTTCATTTTTAATATTGTGCTTTCTTCGTTAAAAAAAAAAATTAATATGTAATTTAATGAAATGAGCAAAAAAATAGATGGATTAATGTGTAATTATGTGAATTTGCAGGAGGGTGATTGAGAAGATTGATCAATCGGAATTTGAGGGATTTGAATATGTAAATCCTCTGTTGATGTCCCTTGAGGATTGCGTCTGACACCACGCGTCGTGCGAGCTGCATCCCTACAATTCGCAGGTGAGAAAAAAATTTCTATGTTATCAGGCTACATTTGAAGTTTGCACTATCAAAAGAAGGTTTTTCAACAAAAAATTATAACTATAAATTTACAATCTTTAGAGAAACTGTCGATTAATTTGAAAATTTTTACAGTTTGTCAAAATTGTTCCATAAATGCTGAAAACGAAAATTTTATTTTATTCATATTGTTTATTGAAAACAGTTTCTTCGATGCAATTTTTCCCCTAAAATTTAAATCACAAAGGAATTTACATGCTTTATATATTGCAAGCACTTTGAATTTACTTCCGAAAAATCTTAATTACTAATTCCCCAAAGGGTGACTCATATAGAGAAACCCTTGTCAATTGCCCCGAGAAACGCTTCGCGAAACCTAAGAAAAATATAACATTGATTCTCGAAAGAGGAGAAACCAAAACCTTGATCCGCGAAGTTCGAGGAAAACAAAAAAAATTGTTGCACGAACGAAAGAAACTCAAAAATTGTTTTGCGAAACCTGAAAATTAATTCGTTAAATTCGAGAAATTCAAAAATTGGTCCGTGAAGTTTGAGAACGAAAACAACAAAATTTTTTAGCAAAACAAGAAAAAAGGGGGGGCAAAGCATCCCAGGCCTTGCGAAATGTTCGAATTCGTAACTTAGTAAAAAGAACCTTCGCATCATTTATCGTTTGCCGGTTCACTACCGATTTATTGAACCGATTGAATTACTCAAAAGATCGCCCAAAATAGCTTAAAAATAAAAGATCGGATAAAATTACTTATCTATTATGAATCGCTTCAGGTTTGTCAGAAATTCCAAGACCTTTCCTACGAACTCAAACATGATACTATTCGGTTGAGAAATACGCTCTCTAGAGAATTTTTAATTTTTGACCTTGAAAACCCGTTATTAGGAATGATTAAACGGTATTTTTATATAAGGACGAAATGTCAACCTGGAAAATCTCTAAAACATATTCAAAAATGAAAAAAAATACACGATGCGTTCTCGAGCAATACCAGAATAACATGGTTTTGGAGATGAATGGGTGGGTAGGGGGAAGTGAGAGACATGTGTTGTTACCTCAAATTTCCAAAATTCTACCAAAATACGATCCCTTGTGCGGTAGGGAGTCAAAAAATATATAACTCAAAATCGAAGGATTATATACTGCTCTCTCTCTCTCTCTCTCTCTCTCTCTCTCTCTCTCTGTGAAGTTCGAACAGTAGAATTGCTTTGCAAAACCTGAGAAACCGAAAATTTGATCTGCAAATTTCGAGAACATAAATCACTTCGCGAATCCCGGGAAACCTGAAAAGTAGTCCATAAAATCTAAGATATTTAGAAAATAATTCGCAAAATTCGAAAACCGAAACAAAAAATGCTTTGTGAAACCCGAGGAGCCCAAATATTAGTCCACGAAACCCAAGACACCAGAACGAGCCCAAACAGAAGTAGATTTTGATTCTCCAATAGTGTCTTGGATAAAAGGTAAATGGAACTCTATTTGCACAAAAAATCGTTGAAGTTCGAAGAATTCAAATTCAATTTTGAATTTTCATACTAAATTTTCGAACAAGGTGGGGAAAATTTATCAAATATCACACTAAAAAGCTGGCAAAAGAGTTACTCAGTGATTATGGTGTGATTAAATACTGGGGCAAGAACAGTAAACGTCGTTGTTCTGTTTTTCTCCTCACAACAATGCAAAGACCGTCACATTTTGACACTTTGAGCACTTTGAAATTCGAACAGGATGTACCTCAGCTGGCTTGCGGAATTATCAAGAAGTAAGAAAGTCCCTTTTTTGGATCTTCAAATAGATTATCGAATTTTTCAAGATCTACTTCTGTACGGAAAGAACATGTTTTTTTTACATTGATAACATATTTACACACAAATATTAAGGGATAATTGAAAAAAGTAATTCAATTATGATCACTTGTTCGATTAATTACCGATGAAGACCGGTGCATCTGGGTTTGAAATTTCAATACCTTTACCAAAAAATTCAAATTTAACCAAATCGGTTAAAAACTGCGCCGTCCAAAGTTATTGACCTTTGACCTTCAATTATTCAAAATGGAGATTTTTCCTGTCACGTCACAGGTATATTTGGATGAAATGTTCGCCTATGCTATCTCTAAAACATATGCGAAAGTTATTGAAAAAGCTTGGGTCAATTTTGTGAGAAATCGAAAAAATGAAATAGATTTCGAAAAGACATTAGAAAATCTATTTCAAAGTATTTTTGTACTGTTTTTTTTTTCATCCGCGCAGTGGGTCAAATATTTCAAATTCGAATTTCGAAACATATCGAGTGTCGAAATGCATTTTTCTTTGCTGTGTTATGTGGAAAATCAATGCACTCAAGGCGCATTTTATTGTAATTCCTTCCATAATCACTTAATCACACTTTGAACAGATTTTATTGTGATCTTTCATTCAATTTTCCCCACATTATTGTATGAAAATTTAGTTCAGAAATTCAGGTGAATTCAAATATATTTTTACGAATATGGGTAGAGGAGTCCCCACTCTTGTTACAAATACACCGTGGTGGACCTACTACCTCGTAGGGATGAAGAAACTCATCCAAGACCTCCATTGAGTAAAAAGATTGTGGTTTTTCTTACTGATATTTTATTGCCTAAAATGTGCTCTACTTTGGGTAGAATATCCCAGATTTCATGAATTCCTCTAGGCATGGTTAGGGAATGATGTAGCTTCGCGGTATGACCGATGATGAATCCTAAAGATGACTTCAAGAAGAAATCTCCTAAAGTCAGACGGTTTCATTGTTATGTAAGAGCTCTCTCTAATTGCTAACGACAGTCATTAGGGCATCTTCAGAGTCCTCAGAGTGTAAGGGGGTATCCTCAGGTTTCATTCCCTTAACTCTTTCCGGACCACAACATATCCAGCGAACGAAGTTCAGTAAAACTCACTTTATTTTAAGTCTTAGTGGTCAAATATGATACTTTTGTAGAGAAAGAATTTTCTCCGCCTCTGGGAAATTAGAAAACTCATGGGTACTCTCGTCCCCAAAAGAACGAAAAGGAGACAAACTTCAATTTTCCAAAAGCCAATAATATCAATTTTGTGAGTTATTTTTGCATGTCAAATGACTCCTTTACAATGTTGATCACTAAAACAAGAAGAATTATTGACCAGTATCTTATGGGATGTCCAGGAAGTGCTAAAAAGGACACCCAGCTCCTTCTTGCCAACAGATTCCTCAAAATATTTCACACAATAACACTTTAAGACACATTTCTCTCAACAGGATGTTATTGCAGACACATTAAGCTTTCTCAAGAGCCAAAAAAACACTTCCTGGACAATCAGAATTCACCAAAATCTGGAAGAATAGGAAAAACTTCCCTGAAAGCAATCTCCCTCGCTGCCAAATGTCAAAATTATCGGCCATATTGGCAAAAATTTCGCTCCCGCTTGGAATTTTCCCATCAAAAATAGTCTGCTGATTTCGTCACGAAATCGGCAGATTTAATCGGCGCGTCGGCAGATAATACGCCGACCGTCCTCATATTATCTGCCGACGTTTGTTCTCGAAGTGCAACACGACGCTGTTCTAAAAGTCGGCAGATATGTCTGCAGATTTTATGCGTATGTCTCTTGCGATTTAAGGCAGACACAACGTCTGAAAATCTGCTGAGACTTTCAGTAGCCTGTCTACGCATATATTTCACTCCCCACGCCCCCAAAATTATTAGAAAAATACTTTATTTCAATTTAAACAGATTTATTTTTAATAATATTTCAACATGATTCAACACATCTTCTCTCGGGATATTGGGATTACGATTGCTCCATGTAAAGTCTCTCTAGTGGGAGTGCATCTCTGGAAGCTTACGCTCAGGAATCTTCATCCGGACTTGATGATGACTTTCTGAAAGTACAAAACGTAAAAATAAAGTTGTAGAAAATAAATTCACAAGCGGAAAATTATAAAGATGGCGAGCTGTCAAAAATTGCACAAAGTATTTTTACTCGCGAAATTGATGCAGGAAAAACACTTCACAATAAAAACATCTTTGTAAACCACATTGAGAAACTTTTAGTAACATATTTCACTAGTTTTCTCGAATGAAAATGGAAAACTTACCTTAAAAATTGGAAGAAAACACAGAGCACCACGGAAAACACCTTCTCAGCTCCAAATGTTAAGAGCAACTAACGCGCTCTCGCGGTTTCCACTCGCACTTTGCTTTCCTGTTAACAGTTCATCGAGAAAGCCCGTTAAAGTGCGGCAAAAATTAATCGAAAAATCGATACGATGCCGATAAAATTTTCGATGAGGATCGATGGGTTGATGGGTTCTTACAAGGTTGGTGTCAAAAAGCAAATGGCGGGCATTGGCGGGATAACCTTACATTTGACCTCTAGATTTTTGTGGACGAGAGTACCCATAAAGTTTGAACAAGTTTTTTGAAAATTTAAGAAAAAATTATTTTTCGAATTTATGCAATCTGTAATTGTTAGTTATCATACTTATTGACCCCGAGAGGTTTTTCCTTATTCTGGTCTAGAAATATCAAAAAAGTCACTATATCTGCAAGGAAGCAGAAAATCGAAAATTCACGATTTTTGATCAAGAATATCTAAGCTCAGGACTCAGGAGCTAATTGGGATCCTGCCAAAAATATCCTAGATTTGGACATCCTTATAGTTTGTAATCATCCACAAGAATCGGATTTTTATCGATTCTAAAATAGTCTAAAAAAATTGTTGTTTCCATGGGTACCCAGAGTCCCAAAGGAGACGAAAGAGTTAACAGATTCCGTTTCTCGACTTCCAGTAAGGCCCAAGGCGATTCGCCTGGCCGCCTGGCCAAATATTCTGACGGCAGGCAGATGCGACCTGAACCGCGGATTCGTAGGGACTCCATTCACAGGAACAAAAGGGATGCGCGTGTCTAATAAGGTTGACACGATTATTGCATCCCAGGAGCTTCCCTCAGCAGGCAACTCTGCATGAACTGTGATTGGTACCACAGTCAATAAATTACCTCGGTCATAAAGGGACAGTTTGTTTAAAGCTCCTCAACTTCTCTGTCTTTTCCACAGACATTAGCTTCTTTGTCACTCAAACGTATACGCGTTGCCCTCCCGAAGTATAACGCTTAAGTGTAAAAACGACACTTAAGCCAATATTCTGCGATTTTCGCCCCAAAATGGGTAGTTGAGGTTATACAGTAAACTCTGAGAGTCTACTGTAGAAGGCACATATAGGCGCATTGTGGAATAATATAAATATGGAATATATAATATAAACATGGAATAATATAATAATGGAATATATCGTGAATTCGGAAAATTCGCCACAATATAATTTATATTGACTCCAGCACACCTTTTAGATCAGGAAAATTTCATGAAGTCGAAATTCGAATCCCTTTCTTTCTCACATGTTTTGCATATGACTATCTCATTCTTTCGCATACCAAATTCGATTGAGCTAAATTGAATTTGGAGTGATGTTTAAAAGAAGAAGAAGAGTACAAGAGAATGAGATAGACAAATTCAAAGCATGTGAGTAAGAAAGGAATTCGAATTTCGACTTCATGAAATTTTCCTGATCTAAAAGGTGTGCCGGAGCCATATAT
>NW_026604797.1:0-10575 GCF_024763615.1 Phlebotomus papatasi
TTCATCGAATAAATAAATCAATTTTGATAAGAACTGCAATCAATCAAAAAGTCAATTTAGATGATTCAGATCAATCAAAAATTAATTTGGGTTAGAAAAATAATCAATTTTGTTAAACATAAAAACAAATTTTAAAAGAGAATCACTTTGGGTCAGTGAATAACCCAATTTCGGTCAGATATACAGTCGTCTTCAGCACACCTTTTAGATCAGAAAAACTTCAAGAAATCAAAATTCACGTCCCTTTCTTTCTCAATCATTTTGCATAAGTCTCTCTCTCTCTATTTTTGGTACTCTTCTTCTTCTTTTAAACATCAAAACAAATTCAATTTAATTCAATCTAAATTTGAAAGCGAAATGGTGGAATAGAATGAGAATGAGAATGAGGTAGTAAATTTTAATTTCATGAAATTATCTTGATCAAAAAGATGTATTCGGAGCCATAATTTATTAAAATATCAATTTCGATCAAGTAAATTCAGCTCTACAAACTCTTTGTGAAACCGGGAAAATCTATTTTTTTCTGAAACTAAATAGTGAAGACTTATCAGCCAGCCAGATGCTGGTTGATGTGAAGTCACAATGACGATACTTTACCCCCATTTAGTTAATGATATTCAATCCCTTTTCTCCCGAGCGTTCTCCCCAAAAGTCAACTCACCTGTAAGTAAAAGGAGACACCTCGTGTTATCATAAAGCCCGTCCTCATTTCGTCTGTCTCTATTGCGAAGAGAGCTGCTGCCACAATGGCCAGGATGGCTGCAAAGACAGAAAAGGGGAAGGTTGATGATTTCCTCCGGGGAAACTTTTTTTGCCGTGTCAAGTGGGTAAATTTTCCCTGACACGACCTTTCCACTCCATTGTCATCCCCTTCGTCCCCTTCCAACTTGTCTTAAGGACAGTCCTGAGAAACTACATCATTAAAGTTATGTTATTGTTTCTCAAGACATTCCTTCAGAAAACAATATAGAAGGTTGAGGAGAGAGAGAGGAGATGAGGCTGTGGAGATCTTCTCACCTGCCAGAATGGAGAAGATGAGCTTAAAAACGACTAAAACACTATACTTCATAACGACTTTCTCTCGCGATGATATCATGGCGATCTGGATGATGCAGAAAATGCAAAAGAGCCCCAGGAATGTGCAGCTGAGCGAGGCCACGATGCCACAAATGTAAATGGCTCCTGCAAGGAAATCTCAGTTAATTTCACTGAAATTTGTGATTGTGAAAGATTTCCCTGAGAGAAACTTACTCGTTGGCCTGAAGCGGGAAACTTCTGTGCCGCATTTTTCCCGGCCGTAGGTCAATTTGCTTGCACACTCGCCATGGGCCAAAGTAGCCACGATCGGACTCCCAGCCGCCGATGGGGTTGTCAAAGTAGCCCCAAATTGGCAGACCTATGGCAGTAGCCGCTATGGCAAAGCACACGAAGCCCAGGCAAGTTACGCCGGCGGCGTACAGAGCTGGTTTCCCGGCCATGATTCAGGCATAATGCGTGTCTCCAGCGATTGACTCTGTTGGGGCTTCCTGGATCACTTTTCCCTCCCAATTGTTACCTATCGCTCTGCCCTTTCTGTAAAAAATAAAAAGAGGACTTAGAGCCATTGTCTATCATAATATACATCGGATTTCTTATAAAATTCTACGGGGAAAAGGTATAGGGGAAGGAGGGGAAGGCTTGCAGGCCTCGCACACACTTTGGATAAGAACACTTTGGGAATTCAGGATGTCAGGATGTGATTTAGGAAATGTTTGACTATAGATAGATCAGATTCATTAAAGAAATTTGAGAAGAATATGAAGTGTTCGAAGCTAAAGTTTGTGCGAAGTCTCAACTGTTTGCAAAAAGTTTGTCAAAAGGATTTCGATTTGACAATGCTTTTCCCACTTTTCCATATTCTTCTTTAAAAAAAAAAAACATTTATTCAATAAACTTTTATTAAACAACTTTACAAAAACGAGGTAAAAAAAGGTGACAGAGCGTCCTAATTCATAACTTACCTGAAAATTGTCTCAAAGAAAAAAATTTGTAAAGAAATGTTTTTTTTTTAATGAAAGGTTAATACAATGAAACAAAATTGATCCATTTGGCTATGAAGAGGACTTATGATGCTATCTCTGCTATCCCAATGAAAAATGGAAAGAAGAAATCCTTCCCTTGAACATTTTTTGTACTTTACTGTTCTCAAGTGCTTCTGCGTTATCGACTTTTCTTTTTGTTAGTTTCTGTCACGACTTTTTGGTGGTTTTAGAACTTGGCAAGGATTGGGGAAAATAGTCGAAACAGGAACCAACACAAGGAAAAAATCGATAATGCAGAAGCACATGAGAATAGCTATTTACTAAAAAAAAGTATTCAAGAGAAGGATTCCCTCTTTCCATTTCTCATTGGAATTGCACCAGTGAACTTTTTACAATAAAAAAAGGTAATTAAGGTTACTGGCATATTTAGACGAAATGTTTATCAAAACTAGATTTTAAATCATATCAGAAAAATAAAAAAGAAAATCGCTAGAAATGTTTGCAAAATAAACCAAAAAGCCTAATTTTATCAGTGGTTCAGGTGGGAAAAGGGAAAAACGTTCTTACATAATGCCCACTTTTAAGTGAATCACTGAAGACTCGAAGTTAATACTTTATACTGTTCAACTTCTAAGCCAAAAGACAAAAATGAAAAACAAAAAAAAAACAATTACCCGGTACAACTAAAATACTGATTGGAACTGATGTAGCCAGATTGGAAATTTCAAGACCTTTCCAAAAAACTCCAAATTTAAACAAATCGGTTTAAAAGTGAACCCTGAAAACTGATTGAAGTTTGTAGTTCAAAATTTCAAAATGGCGAATTTTCCAGTTGTAGTTATTGAATTAGAAAATATTTGTCTGAGCTATCTTCAAGACATATCCAAAAATTATTTAAAAAAAAACAGAGATGGCGAAGGGTTCCAACTTTGCGGAATGCTCGAATTCCCAAGATAATGCTCTCTGTGAATTATCTTTTCGCATGATTTTTTAATGTATACCAGTAGTAGGCCCTATGAGGCTCATCTAAATAAAATTGAGGAAAATTGAATAACTGAATCGCTCCGTCGATTGAGTTAACATGTGTCTAATAGGCCGTACGTTCTACATGGTGTATTACCTATTAAATTGACTCAAAGATCAGGAGACATTTATAAACTAGAAAGTAAGTTAAGAAGTATATAAATATGTTAGAATATTTGAGAAAAATGATTTAATTACCAACACTTAATCGATTCATTATCGATTGAGATCAATGCAGCCGAATTTAGAATTTCAAAACATTTCCAAGAAATCCAAATTAACCCAAATCGGTTGAAAAATAAGCTCTTCAAAGTGGTTAAACTTTGACTTTCAAAAATTCAAAATAGCGAATTTTCCGATCATAGGTAAGTATGGATGAAATATTCGCCAAGGTTACCTCTAAAACACATCCGAAAATCATTGAAAAAGTTTTGGCCAATTTTAAGAAAAACCAAGTAACCATTATTTTGGAGAGGATTGGTGGATAAAAAGAAAAACAAACGCCGGAGATGATGCTTTTTTATTAGGGTCACCGGAGACCGAAAATCGATATCTCATACAGTATAAGCTCCGCAATAATGACAAGTTGAAAAAAGCGGATTATCCTGCTCTCTCTAGAGTTCAAGTAATAAAACCAACTTTTTAGAGGGAAAAGAGATGAGAGGGGAAAAAGAGAACGACCGTTCGAGATAACGTTTTTTTTTATGAGGGGTTGCCGAAGACCAGAAATTAATATCTCTTACCGTTGAAACTCTAGAACGGTAACATGAAATAAGCGAATTGAATACTGCTCTATTTTTGAATTTGAGCAGTAATATTTATTAAAACAGAGCAAAAAATAATAGAAATTCCATCAGTTTTTATAATAGAGAGCATTTCTTAAAGATTAACCCTTCAAGGACGAGTGGGACACCGGTGTCCCAAAAACAGATTTATTGTAAAAAAACAGTTTTTGTCCCACTCGTCCTTAAAGGGTTAAGTAGGGCAAGGGTATCAAATTTCGGCCAGCTTGCAATTTCGGCCACTTCTTTTGTTCCTCAAATTTCTATGACTTTTTAGTTTTTGCATACTTCAGAGATATACAATGCAAAAACAAAAAAATCAATTTTATTTAAAAATAGGTGAGAAATCCCAATTTCAAAGGTGCCCCACTTTCAAAGGTGCCGCACTTCCCCATAAGTGAAGTTCTATTGTTAGAATGTTATCGTCGATACTCCAACAGAAAGGTATCATGTAGTTGTACAGTAGAGTCTCGCTATAGTCCATATTTGGTTTCAAATTTGACACTTGGGTCGCACTATAGTCCATGTAATTTTTTAAAATTATCAACGACTTTTAGTATTGAAATTGCTCGACGGCTTCCACTTTCTTTGCGATTGTGGTACTTGTCCTTGCTCTCTTCATTGTGGATCACAATTATCACAACTACTTAATAAAGTTTGCCAAAAATATTAAAATAATTATGCATGTCGCATACTAAAAAACATAACCTAACTTAAAATCAGTGTTTTGAAATCAACAGTCGATAAATTGTGGACTATAGAGCGATGGCCTATAGCGAGACTCTACTGTACAACTTTTCTGCCTGATTTTCAAAATTTCGATATCGAATCTCGTAATTCCCATTTACGAAATACCATTGATATTTTACGACAGAAGGTAAAAGTTTGTAACTTATTTTTAAAAGAAAAAAGAGAGTAGCATATTTAACAGAAGAGCAATCGTAATCCTCATCTACAAAACTAATTATTCTCAACTCTAATTTCCATAGAAAAGAGGTATTTCACAAACTTTTAGTTTCCCAAAATCACCTCTCTTTCAGGTATTTTCACGGTGCTTTTTCGAGCTCTTTTTGTGCAGATTCTTTCCGCTGTTTTGGTGAAATTTATTTGAAATTCCATCTGGAACAAAGAGAGGAAGCTCAAGAAATAACAGTTGCACCAAAATCGTCACGCACGGCAAACATCTAAGTTTAGGAATTTGTACTGCAAACACAGATGAAATTTGCAGAGGAGTACATTGAGAAGAAATTGATAAAAATATGCTTTTTTATAATTTAAAAATTCTACAAATAGCTGGAAAAAAATATTACGTGCATGGTTGTTAGAGAATTTCCACGAAGAAGCGCTCTATTGATTAAACTTTGGGTTGAATTGATTAAACAAGAAAGAGGATTAGTGTCAGAAGGGGACAGAGAAAATCTTCAATGAGAGTAATTATTCGACTTATGGGAAAAGTCTTTGGAAAACTTATGATAAAATTTACTGCAGTAGTGCCCAAACTGCTGAGAAGGATTAATTTTCTCTATTTTTTGCTCCGATTAATTGACAATTTCATTGAATCGCCTCAAAATAAACACAGCACACAATTCCATTAATTTCTCACGCGAGGGTGGTTTCACTCAAAAATTTCCATTCTTCCGGAAAATGTTGCTCAATGGGAAAGGTTTCAATAGAAAATTCTCTTTTGATTGAAATTGATGAGCATTATGTGAGGATTTTTGGTGGGTTCATTGAGAGGAAATTGAAGGTGCTTTCTTATTCAAATTATGCATTTATATGTGAATAAATCGGACACATTTTATTTAGAGCTCCATTGAACATGAACTTTTAGGCAATGTAACACTCTGCGAAGGGGTGGCAAAACGTACCAACTCTGCAGAATGCTTGTGGTTTTGATTGTGTGATTGATTTAGGGGAACTTTCGCAGCTTCGTACGGAGAATGATGTCTGAGTTTCCAGATTCTATCAATTATACCATTATGTCAAAAAAAATCTGTTACTTATTAGGTTCATAACCCGACCTCCCAAAATTCCAGGAAATCTTTTTCGATGTTTCTCTAGAGGAAAATTAAAATTAATGACGATTTTTACGAAGCTTCTCCGGTTTGCTCAGCTACGTACAATATTTAGGCACCTCTGTACGCCTCATTTTCACCACAAACACTACACCGGGTACAAAAAATTGGATATCATTGTATAGACGAAACTTTCATCTACTTGATTTAACCGTTTGTAGGAAGTATCATGTATTTTAAAGTCGATTTTATGCTATTTTTCTAACCGTGCTATCACACTAGGATTTTTTCAATTTGTATATTCAATTTAATTTTCATATGAATTGTTCCTATGCGTTATTTAAGTTTAAGTTTAAGTTTATTGAAAAACCACGAAATAGGCTACAATCCTCTTACAATTGCGTGGCAGGGAAAAATAAAAAAAGAAAGAAAAAAGAATGTGAGGAAAAAAGTGTCAATACTAAATATTTGCGAATATTATTTTGCATTAAAAATCATTTGGATTGATAGATTTTCACTTATTTATTAATATAAACTAATACTTTGACCACCAAAACATGTTTAAACATGCTGAAATAGCATAAATGTGATTGCTCAATTAAATTTGAATTCAGCAAATTAAAATATTAAAATTGCTCATTATTTCAATTTTATTGCAGTTAAACAAGAAGACTTTTGAACCAAATTGTTCTTATTAAATTTATTCACTCGTTATTATTTATTATTTGTGGTCAAAAAAATAAAATAAGTTCAGTGATTAGTGATAAACTTGTACGCGAGTGAAGCTTCAGTATCGGGAGTAATTTGCTAAGTTCGTCCAAAGCAATTCAAAGGAAATTGTTGTGTCAAGAAATCGCAGTTGGGATGACTTCACACAGATTTTTAACAAGATTGTATGAGAGACTTCTCATGAGCCTCCTTGCTTACAATTCTTTCTCCTGGCTTTGGGGATTTTTTTTGCATAACAGATAAGTGACTTATAAGACATTTTAAGTACTATAACACATTTTCCGGAGTGTAGACATTCACAAACAAAAATATTGCGGCACTATTTAATATTGAGCAAATTTCTTGTAAAATGTGTCCTGGCTGTGAGAATTTTCAAGTAAATTCTAGAACTCTTAAAATGCTGAATTGGCTCAATTGAATTTAAAATTAAATTGTGAAAATCCTAGTGTGATAGCACCGTAACACATATTTTTGTAACTCTTAGAAAATCGTTGAAAATATTCATTGGAAAAAGGAAAAATTTCAAAGAAGAGATATTGGGCCTCATTCTCTAATTCTGCAAGAGAAGTGAGGTTCTGTTTACACCAACTTGCAAGATAACCTGCAAGTTTTTTGGGATATTTTGTGTGGTGTAAACTGGTAATTTTGTCGTCCGGATGCAAGTTTTATTGCAAATTAAAGTATTTGGTAATGAAGTAAAGTGAAATTAGTAAGTTTTGCTGGTAAATAATGAGTTTTGTGTGACCCCAAAATTTACTGTAAAGATAACCTATTTGGGTCTACCAGTTAGAATTATTTTTTAAAATACAATAAATTCAGCAATTTGGGGCACTACAAATCTTAGAAAACGTACTTTTATGCATCTGTAGGTGTTTTTCTTGATGTTTTGTGGCGATTTATCAATATTTTTTACCCAAAACCTCACAAATTTCCATTGCTCGTTTCACTTAAATTCCTGGGTTTTTCTCGTCCGGGACACTAGTAGACACTAAATGGGGCCACCACAATGACTATTGGCTCTTAAAAATGCTTTCCGGAAAGCTTTCTTGCACATAAATTACAAAATTTGAATTGGTAAATATAACCTCACAATTCACTAAAAACACTGAGAAAAATCTGCATGAAAAATTGTTCCGACGGCGTCCGTGGACTAATGCGGAGAAAAATTGGACAATTGCAGAGTGTGTCGCTATGTTATCTATAGACACTAAATAAAACCATAAATTATTTTTAAACCATGTCACATTTTATTAACATTTTAAATTCTAATTTTTAAAATAATTTTTTGTCTAATTATTTTTTAATTATTCAATTCAATATATTTCTCCTCTTATAATGCTTGGTTGCGGCTGTCGCCGACATACTACGACTGATCTCATCAGGTAAACGGCAGAAACCCTGAATCACAGATCGTTTTATTTATTTATTTATTTTTTAATTTATAATAATTAATTATTTATTTATAATAAATAATTATTTAATTAATTACATTTCAAAACACAATAAAAAAAAATATTTAATTAAAAGATGTGTAACTATTGTATTTATTTCAATAATTTTCAACATGCAGATGACGGACATTTTAAGACAATCATTGGATGATTTACACTGAGGGTTTATAAGAGCCAGCATACAGTTGTGAAAGCTTAACTAGAGATAGCAACTCTGAATCTCTTACATGCGATGAAAATTATATTTGTTATACATATATGTAGATATATTTTTATCCTTTTAACAAAAGTTGAAGACACTAATGGCCTGTGTATATACTAGAGAAATTTAAGGCAAAAATTAGTTTCGAGAAATCTTTGTAAAATTGCCTACACGCATTGGTGAGGATTTTTGACAAAAATGTGTATTTTTGAAGAAAAATAATCTAATATGTAGGCAGTTTCTTCAGAAACAGTATGCAATACGAAGTATTTTGCATCAAAAAGAGGTGGCAAAGCATTTCCAGCTTTGTGAAATGCTTGATCTTACAAATTAGAACTATTAGATGAGCACATATATTCTGTCAGTAGAAGAGGTTGAAAGTTTGGAGTAGTATATATCAGCTCCTGATGAGCATAATTGGATGAGTGAACTATTGTTGGAAAGCTTGGTTCATTGGCTTTCAGAATCTGGTATATGTAATCTGCTATGAATAAACCATGGTCATCCAGAACCATTTATGTCGAAGAAGACACTTTTTGTTTGTTAGAGTTCCTCTAACAAACAGTCCTTGTGCGAGAATTGTGGGTCACTCCTGGTCCCAGCAGTAGATGGCCAAAAAAAGACGTTACAAAAAGTATCTTCTTCGACATAAATGGTTCTGGATGACCATGGTTTATTCATAGCAGTTTACATATACCAGATTCTGAAAGCCAATGAACCAAGCTTTCCAACAATAGTTCACTCATCCAATTATGCTCATCAGGAGCTGATATATACTACTCCAAACTTTCAACCTCTTCTACTGACAGAATATATGTGCTCATCTAATAGTTCTAATTTGTAAGATCAAGCATTTCACAAAGCTGGAAATGCTTTGCCACCTCTTTTTGATGCAAAATACTTCGTATTGCATACTGTTTCTGAAGAAACTGCCTACATATTAGATTATTTTTCTTCAAAAATACACATTTTTGTCAAAAATCCTCACCAATGCGTGTAGGCAATTTTACAAAGATTTCTCGAAACTAATTTTTGCCTTAAATTTCTCTAGTATATACACAGGCCATTAGTGTCTTCAACTTTTGTTAAAAGGATAAAAATATATCTACATATATAACAAATATAATTTTCATCGCATGTAAGAGATTCAGAGTTGCTATCTCTAGTTAAGCTTTCACAACTGTATGCTGGCTCTTATAAACCCTCAGTGTAAATCATCCAATGATTGTCTTAAAATGTCCGTCATCTGCATGTTGAAAATTATTGAAATAAATACAATAGTTACACATCTTTTAATTAAATATTTTTTTATTGTGTTTTGAAATGTAATTAATTAAATAATTATTTATTATAAATAAATAATTAATTATTATAAATTAAAAAATAAATAAATAAATAAAACGATCTGTGATTCAGGGTTTCTGCCGTTTACCTGATGAGATCAGTCGTAGTATGTCGGCGACAGCCGCAACCAAGCATTATAAGAGGAGAAATATATTGAATTGAATTGAATAATTAAAAAATAATTAGACAAAAAATTATTTTAAAAATTAGAATTTAAAATGTTAATAAAATGTGACATGGTTTAAAAATAATTTATGGTTTTATTTAGTGTCTATAGATAACATAGCGACACACTCTGCAATTGTCCAATTTTTCTCCGCATTAGTCCACGGATGCCGTCGGAACAATTTTTCATGCAGATTTTTCTCAGTGTTTTTAGTGAATTGTGAGGTTATATTTCCCAATTCAAATTTTGTAATTTATGTGCAAGAAAGCTTTCCGGAAAGCATTTTTAAGAGCCAATAGTCATTGTGGTGGCCCCATTTAGTGTCTACTAGTGTCCCGGACGAGAAAAACCCAGGAATTTAGGTGAAACGAGCAATGGAAATTTGTGAGGTTTTGGGAAAAAAATATTGATAAATCGCCACAAAACATCAAGAAAAACACCTACAGATGCATAAAAGTACGTTTTCTAAGATTTGTAGTGCCCCAAATTGCTGAATTTATTGTATTTTAAAAAAATAATTCTAACTGGTAGACCCAAAGAGGTTATCTTTACAGTAAATTTTGGGGTCACACAAAACTCATTATTTACCAGCAAAACTTACTAATTTCACTTTACTTCACTACCAAATACTTTAATTTGCAATAAAACTTGCATCCGGACGACAAAATTACCAGTTTACACCACACAAAATACCCCAAAAAACTTGCAGGTTATCTTGCAAGTTGGTGTAAACAGAACCTCACTTCTCTTGCAGAATTAGAGAATGAGGCCCAATATCACAATTTCTAAGAAAGCCACGTATTGGAAAATTTTATATTTGCCTTATTTTCAGATAGAATATT
>NW_026604798.1:0-10551 GCF_024763615.1 Phlebotomus papatasi
TGAAAATAGTATGACTCATTGGCTACACTGTGCTTCCGCTTGCTACATTGTGCCCTGGCCTGGGTAGATATAGCCACTTTTGGGGTACTAATTGCCACCAGTTTTCCAGACGAAATTTTAAACTGCATATACCAAGTGTTGTTTCGCTTAATATACTGAAGCCCACTGATACTAAATATGTCACTTAAACTTAAAGGCTTAACGAAAAAGGCTTAGCCGACTTTTTTATGACATTTTTGTAATTGCGGCAAAATTAGTGCAAACATCCTGAAAAAAATCTATTTCACAAATTGCTCATCCGAATGGAAATTTTGCTAGGAATATCAATAGTACTTTTTCATCTAACAATTATCCATGTATTAGTGAAAAATTATCAATATAGTTTTATCCCGCCACGGAAGAGTAGCTACATCTGCCTCGAGAGCTGTATCAGTGTTTATTATCTTATATAAAAAAAAATGGATAATTATTATCCAAGTGAAAAATATCTCTTAATTAACTTTATTAAACCAGAAACAAAGTAAAACTATGAAATTTTGACTAAAAACTTAGAAAACTAAATGCTGGGCCAAAAACTGTAACATCAAAATTACAATTTTATACAGGGAGGTGACATTAGCTCCGAAAAATGCGACCAGTTTTAGTGTAAATGTTTTCCTGCTTTCGTACACATTTCACGAGATATCTTCAAAACTACGTAGGTTGCCAATTTGGGGTTTCGGTTGCCTCTTCGTTATTAAATTGGCTTTTATTTTGTATTAGTATTTTTTGCTAATTCATTCTACAATAACAGAAAACAGCTGATAAAATCAAAAGTTTTTTGGCGCGCTAGAAACGTATGGGAAACATAGGAAATGTCATGCCCCTGATTTTATACCCATTTTATAAAAATGAACAATAGGGAAAACCGGAAGTCGTCGGGAAGAGATAATCACTCAGGGAAACACATCAACTACCATCAGAGCTTTCGGCTCGGTCTCCAAGCCTTCATCAGTGGTCAAGTCTTGCAATCTTTCTCTGAGACTCGTTCAGGGTTTTGCTCAGGATTACACCAGGGCATAAAAGGGAATGGGGGCACTCTTATTACACTGCACATTTATTAGAAATTTATGCAAAAACGCTAATCCCTGATTCTATATCACAGTGTATGATATTTTAGTTAGATTTTTACCGCCAGATATTTCGAACTGAATAAATTCTCAGGATTAGCCTGTGTGTATTTTCGGCATAAAGCTTAGCCATATGGCTTAACTGCTGTATTTTTTCAAAAAGAAATATTCTGGAGAAAATTTTTGCACAGTATAGCAATTCATTTAATATGTCTTGATAAATCATAAAAATTCGTTTTTGTTTAGAAAATTCTAGTCTTCGTGAACTGGGCTAAACCTCTGGTCTGAAGACAGCTTTAAGTATAAAGTTTGTTTTAAGGTGTCTACACATTGAGAACAATTTTCGTCAAAAAGTGCTTTTTTGAAGGAAATTGGCTGCAGTGCTGTAGGCAGAAACGTCAAAATTCTGTCAAAAATGCAATTTTTGACAAAAATTGCTCCCAATGTGTAGAGGCCTTTATCCTCAAAAAATGGTCACAATTTTCCGACTTTGGATATTATTATAGAGAGCTTCCAGAGAAAGCCTGGGGTTTGACGTCCCGTAAAATAAAGAAAATAATAATAGTAAAGTCTGAGGTGATATGATAACTTCTTTTCGATAGTATCGACTGTTGATACTGAAAATTTTAAAAGATAATTACACTTTTTATGTATGATACAAATCTTTATCAACAGCCACGTTCTTTTAAGAATGGTGCAATAAGTGGTCCAGTAATATTTGAAAATCTGTTATTCAGTCAAGCTACCAGATATAGATTTATCGATACTATCGATTCGATTGTATCGAAAAGTTATCATTCCACTCCTGCAGGGGAATTCTAAAACAGTATGACAATGTCATATGACAAATTTAAAAATTGTTACATGGCAAATTAGGAAAAAATAATCGAAAATCAGATTTATATCAATTACTAAGAGCTTAATGGAGCTCCTTGCATTGCCAATTTGATGCTAATTGGGTTTTAAAATGGTCCTGCTCCCAAAATCTCCACAAAAATTTGTCATAAGACATTCTTATATTGTTACAGAATTCCTCTACTGGTATTAGCCGATGAGTACCGGTTTTTAATTGAGGAGCTCAGAGCAAAAAAACGCTATTTTATTAGGGAAATGCATGCGATTTAGAGTTTTTTTTTAGAGAGGGAACCAAGAAAAAGAAGAAAAGGAAAAGAAAAAAGGAACATTATTTCTTCGTGCTGTTTTGCTTGGTCCATCCCAAACAGTGAGGAAACTTAAAATCTCAAATTTGAAATGATACCAAATTACCCCGTATTACCCTAATTTTTAAAATATATTTTTTAAATTAGTATTTTAAATTTTAAAACATCAACTGATCGTTATGAGTGTGAAATAAGCATTTAAATTTAAAATGAATATTCTTCATTGTGAGCAGCGCGATCACACGACGGGTGCAAGAACTATTACACCTATAACGGTATAACCCGCCAATTCCATGGATTGTCTACCGGACTTTCAGTACCCGATTCGTAAAATACCATAAACCAGGGGTGCCCAAGATTGTCAAAGCCGAATATTCGGGCATCTTCGTGAAGTCAAAGTTGGTTGTCAAAGTGTAAAATACACTGTTAGAAAATATGTGGTAAAAATGTGTGAGGGCTTTGAGGGGTATACCCATACAAATTTGAGATACCCCTTTCTGAATTAAAATTTGCATTATGAGAATTCTGTTATATATATATATATATATATATATTATATATATATATATATATATATATATATATACATATATATATATATGTATATATATATGTATGTATATATATATATATATAAAATATTCTTCTCTTTAATTCGACATTAATTATTATGTAGATTTTTTATTTTATTTAACTTTAATTTACATAAAACAATCAATATATTAAAAACATTTAAAATAAAAAATCATACTCAATATAATCTTAATATACAGTGCGTATCATTACTAAAAGTTCATTTTTCAGGTCTCAAAATTTTCTGTATTCTTTTTATTTATCTTTTTTCTGCATAATACTTTGAATTGAATTCATTTACAAATTATAGTAATTTTTGGACATTGCAACGTCTTTCTCAAATTTCAATTAAAGAAATTCTGATTTTTATGGTTTTCCAGTATATTATTACTTAACGCCACTTCTGAATACTCACATTTTTTATTATGCATTTTTTAATTATTATTTTTCCACAAAAAATTGCAGATTTTAACTTCAAAACGTAAAATCAAACAAGAATTCCCCAAATATTTTCAATTGGCCTGAGGTTAAGAGTGGAAGAGTTGAGGTGGCCACGCCAAGACTTTAATATTCTGAGCTCGGATCCAATCCTGAATTATCCTGCTGGAATACAAAGTCATGGCGCCAGTCTATTGGAATCTCTGAGAACCTTTGCTCTCTCTGGAAGCAAACCATCTCTGAGAACCTTAATGCCGGCTTTTCGGATAATGCCCGGATCCATATAAGAGTAGAACTTTGAAATGAAATGTAGTGACAAACTACTACATTATGATTCGGCTTAAGTTTTTGGGACAGCGGAAAGTGAAAGACTTTTTATTCATTCCAAAGTCTTCGATTGACTTTTATTCAATGAATTAACAATACATAATACATATGCAATTCTCTTAATTGGTAATTGCTGTCTTTTACTTCTCACTTACACATAACTACTTAGCACCATTTTGCCATATATTTTTCTCATTTATTAGAACACATTCTTCTATTACAGTCAACAAATTTTGGTTTTAAGAAAAATATCAAAACGATAAAGATACCAAAGCGCTTAAAAACACGTCCAGCTCAATCATAAAACGGTAAATGCGCTCAAAAACACGCTCATCTCCATCATAAAACGGTAAATGCGTTTACAATCACGCACAGAGCAATCATAAAACGGCGAATGTGCTTAAAATCACGCACAGAGCAATCATAAAACGGTGAATACACTTAAAATCACGCACAGAGCAATCATAAAACGGTGAATACACTTAAAATCACGCACAGAGCAATCATAAAACGGTAAATGCGCTTAAAATCTCGCAAAGAGCAATCATAAAACGGTGATTGCGCTTAAAATCACGCACAGAGCAATCATAAAACGGTTTATTCGCTTAAAATCACGCACATAGCAATCATAGAACGGTGAATACGCTTCAAATTACGCACAGAGCAATCATAAAACGGTGAATGCGCTTCAAATTACACACAGCTCAATCATAAAACGGTGAATGCGCTTAAAATCTCGCAAAGAGCAATCGTAAATCGGTGATTACGCTTAAAATCACGCACAGCACAATCATAAAACGGTAAATGCGCTTAAAATCTCGCACAGAGCAATCATAAAACGGTGATTGCGCTTAAAATCACGCACAGAGCAATCATAAAACGGTGAATGCGATTAAAATCACGCACAGAGCAATCATAAAACGGCGAAAGCGCTTAAAATTACGCACAGTTCAATCTTAAAACGGTGAATGCGCTTAAAATCACGCACAGGGCAATCCTAAAACGGTGATTGCGCTTAAAATCACGCACAGAGCAATCAGAAAACGGTGAATACACTTAAAATCACGCACAGAGCAATTATAAAACGGTGAATGCGCTTAAAATCACGCACAGCACAATCATAAAACGGTGAATGCGCTTAAAATCTCGCACAGCACAATCATAAAACGGCGAATGTGCTTAAAATCACGCACAGAGCAATCATAAAACGATGAATGCGCTTAAAATCACGCACAGAGCAATCATAAAACAGTAAATGCGCTTAAAATCACGCACAGAGCAATCATAAAACGTTTAAGAGTGCGCTCAAAATCACGCTTTAAACGCATTCACCGTTTTATGATTGCTCTGCGCGAGATTTTAAGCGCATTCATCGTTTTATGATTGTGCTGTGCGTGATTTAAGCGCATTTACCGTTTTATGATTGCTCTGTGCGTAATTTGAAGTGCATTTACCGTTTTATGATTGCTCTGTGCGTGATTTTAAGTGCATTCACCGTTTTATGGTTGCTCTGTGCGTGATTTTAAGCGAATTCACCGTTTTATGATTGCTCTGTGCGAGATTATAAGCGCATTTACCGTTTTATGATTGCTCTGTGCGTGATTTTTAGCGCATTCACCGTTTTATGATTGCTCTGTGCGAGATTTTAAGCGCATTTACCGTTTTGTGACTGTGCTGTGCGTGATTTTAAGCGCATTTACCGTTTTATAATTGCTCTGTGTGTAATTTTAAGCGCATTCGCCGTTCTATGATTGCTCTGTGCGTGATTTTAAGCGAATAAACCATTTTATGAGTGATCTGTGCGTAATTTTAACCGCATTTACCGTTTTATGATTGAAATGTGCGTGATTTTAAGCGCATTCACCGTTTTATGATTGCTCTGTGCGAGATTTTAAGCGCATTTACCGTTTTATGATTGAACTGTGCGTGATTTTAAGCGCATCTACCGTTTTATGATTGTTCTGTGCGAGATTTTAAGCGCATTTACTGTTTTATGATTGAACTGTGCGTAATTTGAAGCGCATTCACCGTTTTATGATTGTGCTGTGCGTAATTTGAAGCGCATTCACCGTTTTATGATTGTGCTGTGCGTAATTTGAAGCGCATTCACCGTTTTATGATTGCTCTGTGCGTGATTTTAAGCGAATAAACCGTTTTATGAGTGAGCTGTGCGTGATTTTAAGCGCATTTACCGTTTTATGATTGCTCTGTGCGAGATTTTAAGCGCATTCACCGTTTTATGATTGTGCTGTGCGTGATTTTATGCGCATTCACCGTTTTATGATTGCTCTGTGCGTGATTTTAAGCGAATAAACCGTTTTATGAGTGAGCTGTGCGTGATTTTAAGCGCATTTACCGTTTTATGATTTAACTGTGCGTGATTTAAGCGCATTCACCGTTTTATGATTGCTCTGTGCGTGATTTTAAGCACATTCGCCGTTTTATGATTGCTCTGTGCGTTATTTTAAGCGAATAAACCGTTTTATGAGTGAGCTGTGCGTGATTTTAAGCGCATTTACCGTTTTATGATTGCTCTGTGCGAGATTTTAAGCGAATAAACCGTTTTATGAGTGAGCTGTGCGAGATTTTAAGCGCATTTACCGTTTTATGATTGAACTGTGCGAGATTTTAAGCGCATTTACCGTTTTATGATTGAAATGTGCGTGATTTTAAGCGCATTCGCCGTTTTATGATTAAGTTCTGCGTGATTTTAAGCGCAATCTCAACCGTTTTATTGAGCTGTTTATGTTTATAAGAACAATTTGATGCATTTTTTGATTGAGTTGTGCTTTTTTATAAGCGCAATTTTAATCGTTTTATTATTGAGCTTTGCGTGATTTAAGCATATTCTTAACTATTTGGTGCTTCAACTGTGCGTATTTCAGCACAGTCATAACCATTTATGCTTGAGCTGTGAGTGTTTCTAATATAATTTGAATTATTTTGTGCTTGATATGTGCGTGTTTTGTGCATAATTTTAACTCTTTTATGCTTAGGTAGTGCAAAATATTTGCCCGATTTAAATAGTTTTTTTATAGTGTCTACCCACTACATGCAATTTTCTTCAAAAATTGCTTTTAAAAAAAAATCTGACGTTTCTGCCTACAAGGATAGGAGAAATTTTCTTTTAAAATACATTTTTTAAAAGAAATTTCTACTAGTGTGTAGAGGCCATCAGAGAAATGAGTATTTAGTACACAATCTAAATTAGTTTATGCTTATGTAAGGTGTGTAGATGAAAATATTTTCCATTTGAAAAATGGCTCTCAAATATGAAGTAATTATTACAATATTTATTCTGCAATATTATCAAATTGACTGATAAAAATTCCATTGCAGTTTTTTCTGTGTTTTCTCATACAGTTCTTATTTAATAGATAAAAGTTCATTCGAATCATTTTTATTTTCATGTAATTGGATTTCGGTGAAATGAAGACAAAATTAAGACAATCAGACACTGTTGATATGAAATTAATATTAAACTCATTGTAGATATATGAACACTTCTCTAAAATACTTTGAATTAGCTTAGAATCTTATTTTTTAATATTCAAAAACTGTGTCTGTTTTGGTGGGATTCGTCGAAAATTTGGCGAGATCTCAAAAATCATTTGACTTTTCGTGAATTTGGAGTGTGGAATGGCTTAGTCTGGAAAGCAGATCCAATTCACCGTTTTGATGCTGTCTTGGATCATAAAAATACAATAATAATGAGCACTACCGTGTTACAATACCACTCTATTGTGCATCTTTTCTCGTTCGGCCCATAACTTTTAGCAATACATGGTACAAAATTCATTAGTTTTCGTTGAGAGAGATATACATTGACAGTTTCTCTTGATTTCAGCAGCTCATTATCCATGATTCCCCGTTGGTCCCACCACACGCTGAGCATCTTCTTCTTTCCTTAGCGACGTGGAAGTGATGTCAATTTTGATGCTTCGTCAGATAAAAGTTACGATATTTTGTGTTTGGAATTCTCGAAACATATCCATTTCTCCTTATTTGTGCCATTTCGATTTTTAAGTTGTGTCTATCATTCAGTAAACTCACGCGACATCCATTTTCCTTCGTTTTGCTCCCTCTAATGTGCATAAACGTTTAAAAATATCTTTCTGTTTCACATTTATTGCCTTTGAATGATATTCTTATCATTTTCATCCAGTAACGCTTCGAGATCAGCACCATCAATTGTTTTTGGTCTTTTGGTCCTTGGAGTTAAAATCACCATTTCTGAAGCATTTCAACTAATTTTCACGAGTGGTTTTTGATGTTTTTTTTTCTTAAATCAAAGGGGCAAATTAGCACTTCCCACAAATGCTCTTTTTGACACAAAACTATACATCTTGTTTGTTTGTGATTGGATATTGTTAAGAGGTGACTGATCTCTAAAATAAATACAACATGAGACTCGTATGCCGACTATATGTATCGCCGACACCATTTATATGTGAAAGCTACGAACTTAGTGGAAGATCTAGTAAAATTAATCTACAAACTGAATTACGGAAACTGTCCAACACATTACTCGTTTGACACAGCAAAAGTTTAGTTTCACCATTTTTATGCTCCTGTATTCTCCACATAAAAATAAAAATCTTATTTCAATAATAAATTAATTAACATAACCCATTTGACAGAAAAAGTCATATTTCGGCCATTCCTATTCTTTAACACTAAACCTACCGACCATTTTTGGTTGCATTTCCTAGTGCGCCTGGTCACATAAAATACCGCGGTAGAGTGGGATATTCCACAAATTTTTTCTTGGAAAATAGGAAAAACTTAAAATTTAAACAGTGAAAATATATTACATGCATATTTTATGAAATTCATAAAGTTTGATAGCGACATTGTACCGTTTAAACATGCGTTAATTTTAAAAAGCTTTTAAACCAGTCAATTTGACCGGTTTTGGCAGGTTTAGTGGTAATATTGCTAATTCGAAAAATAAAAGTCTTATTGGGTCGATTTATTTACTCTTACATTTAATACTTCACGTATAAGTCATATTTGAGCCTTTTATTTAATTCAAAAATTCTTATTTAGCAGATTAGAACACATTTATTATAAAAATCTAATTTCTCCAATCATAGAAAAGCATCAGACAATGTGAAATACAACATTACTTATTGAATAGCAATTTTTCACAATGTACATAAATATATATGTATATATATATATACATATATATATATATGTGTGTGTATAGATGGAAAAACTAAAAAAAAAGGACACGGCTCTCGAAATGACTCACCCCTTCTTCAAAATGCGCGAGTCAACCACACACACTTACACATGCGCATGCCCATGCGCCTACTTTGGCGCCATTTTTCCCTGTCACATTTAGCACTGATTTTCACTATTTTTTAATAATTATTTTCACTTTACACATTTTCCAACGTTGGAAAACTCCGTATCTTTGTCCTGAAGGTTTCCTACGATGTTTGAGAAACCAATAAAATAAGAAAATAACTTACAGGTGCATTGGTGATATTCGCAGCATTTCACCGGCTGTTCTTCTCACAATTTTTCACAATGCAACATATTTTGGTGTCTTGGGTGGTTCTATGGTGCACAAATTTCATATACAGAGTCACTGAAGTTGATTTTTCACTAATAAATAGCTGTTTTTTCACGAAGAAATCAATTCAACGCACGCACAAAAATATGGCGGCAAAGAAACTGACATATGACGCATCGCGTGCGAGTTGGTGTGTGTGAGCATGTTTGAGCCGCCACACTGTCACTTAAAATGGCTATAATTGATATTTTTGTCAACTTTCTTAAATTACTCCTTTCAAACACGGAACCGGGTCCAAAGCTTTGCGGCGATCGAAAGAGCAAAGAATAAGCTTTTTTTTCATACCAAGCACAAAGCCCCATCTCCTCCAGATTTTGCCGGATGCTCGAAAATATGTCTGATAAATACAGCCCTTCAATTCATCGCAATTTTATTAGAATTTAGCAGTAATTATCCACAAAATACCTTAACAAATAAAACTTTAGGATGTTTTCTTTCTAGGAAAATTCATTTGTCGGAGGTTTTTCCCATTTTTATAAGGAAATTCAAGTTTATTTGCGGAGGTGAATTTTCCATTTATCACACCATTTTTCGCAGTGTATCGCTCGGCAACTCATTTTTCATTCGGCTTTTTTCTTGGGCACCACTGTTTTAATGAATCCTCCTGTATAATAGATTTCCTCATTTGCAAGGAAATCCCTACAGCAGGTTCGGGACCAATGAAGGCGGTCCTTGCCCCCGCTACCGCGAGGCGGTCCGCTTCTTCATTTCCCGCTATGCTCCTGTGCCCAGGTACCCAATGTAGACCGACGTCACATTTCTGTGAGGCCGCTTCTAACATTTTCCTGCACTCAGTCACGATAGCAGAACGCGACTCATATCCTGTTATAGACAGAATCGCAGCTCTACTATCTGAGAAAATTTGAACTTTTCTACCCTCGATGCCAGATTCCACTAGACTCCGAGCACCAAGCCAGGACTGCGACGACCTCAGGTTTTTTTCGGGAGATGGATTAGTCAGAAACTGATGGAAATGTGATCTTATAATTATTAGGTGAGATTCTTAACAATCTCACCTACTATAATCCTAACAAAATTTCATGTCGTCCGATCGACCTCAAATTTGGCCAAAATGTGTTTCAGCACTTCCTGATCACGAATATATATGTGGCTAACAAGGGGAGGAACCCAACTGTCTCCCTCGGATCGGGATGAAACTTGGCATGTAAATAGGGTCCATATAGAAAGTTAACCAGCCACTGGCTTTTTACTGTGCGGCCATTAGAAGTAGTCATTGTGCCTATTGGGAGTCACGAATTTCTTATATATGAAAGTTTCTTTTAACATTTGTTACTATTTTTCTTTGACCTGAAAATGCATTTTAATGATGTTCAAGCTTGGTTCGTGAGTTACTGATAAA
>NW_026604799.1:0-10431 GCF_024763615.1 Phlebotomus papatasi
CAAAAATTTTGTTTTAAAATGTCAGAACAAAAGAAACGTCTAAGTAAAATATACATGAATATCTTTTGATGCTTTTTCTTCTTTATTTTCTCCAACGACGCATTGGAGGGGTTTCCCTTGGGTTTTCCTCCTTCCTCAGGTAATGGAAAAATTTTGGAAAAAAATGTCAAGTAATCTAGATGACCTAATTATCAATTTTGACTCTTTCACCGTCATTCTTATCTCATCCTTTCTACAAAGAAGGTTAAGGATCCATTTGAACCAAACGGAGTGATTTTTATTCAAAAGCTGCTCTGAGAAATAAACCTACCATTCCCACTGAGCTTTAACCCAGTACAAATTCACGTATTTTTCAGCGCATAAGATCTTCCTTACCGAAAACTCTGTGTTCTCAACGAACAATTTAAGGATGTGTATTCTCTTATTAATGAAAAAAAAAGACTATGATATTTTCTGGTATCTAAGACACTTGCAATGTATTCGAAATGAATTTTCTATGTTTTTTAGCCGAGACACACCTGGGGAGATTATAACAGATAATATCCCCGTTTAAAGGAGCCCTAATGGATCAAAAAATTCTACTTACCTTTCAAAAAGCAACGCTCAACTGCCCAATTTCCTAAAAGCTCAAAAAAAAAAAATAAAAGACCATTTTATAATATTCTCATACGTTTTTTCTTCGTTAGGAATGCAATTTTCACATTTTTCTCCTCCATGTTTCTCTATAAACAAATAAAATATATTTATAGCAATATGTGTGGGGGGATATTAGTGTATAAATGAAATGATCACTAGAAATTACTCAACAAAAAAGACTTTAGCATCATCCATCTCGAATAAATCAACAAAAATATGTAGACACCTTAAAAAGAAAAAAAAATGAAAGATAGATGTAACGAATAACGCTCAGGAGTTGTAAATGTTGATATTTACAGAGGCTGTATGACGCAATAACAAAAAGAATTCACTGATTTTTTTTTTCAAATGATAACATCATCGTCAATAAATGGTAGAATTTAGTTCTTCCACAGAGTCCATTAACTTTTTCTTTTTTTTTTAGAATTTTAAGCGATCGTGCACATCTTTCGCAAATCACTCTCATCATCCACATCGAGGGCTCCATTGACAATTTGGCGTCCAGATACTTTGGGCAAATACGGTGAGTAATCGAGCTCTTTGCGCTCATAGAACAGCAAATAGGCAGAACTTGGATCAATCTGAGGTCGATGGGGAATCTCCCGGCACGAGCTGTCATTGTAGCAGAACCACGATCCATTCGGATTTGAGGCGTACGATATATAGTGGCCCCCATTGAGCATTCCGGAATGTGACTGAAGAGAGAGGAAAGGAAAAAGTCCCCGAAAGTCAAAAAAAAAAGAGGCTGTAAAAAAATCCTGCAAAGAAGAATAGGAGACTCACCACAACAGCATACAATTGGTACTTGAGATCGAGCGGATCCTGGCCACTCTTGAGTTTGTGCTTGTGAAAATCCACCAGATCCTCATCATTCACCGGAGTCTTGGTCAAACTGCCCGAAATCAGGCGTTTGCGCCTCTCCTGCCTCTCCCCATTCTCCACGCACGATTTCCTCCTCTCCTCAGCCCCCGCCGAAGGGCTAAACACACAATTCTCATCGATTCTCTCCTCGACGTTCGGCGTATTGGCATACAGCTCACGATGGCGTAGGATGGTCTCTTGGGGCACAGACGCAAGATAGGGCGTGGGATCGAATTCGTCATAGGGGAAGTTTACGACTTTCTGCGACTTTACCCATTTGTTGTTCACGAAATTGAACCTCTTCAAGTGGATTATCTACAAAAGCATTGAGATCTCCAAATAAAATCGGAATTTGACCACTTGACTCTTTGAGAATCCGTGAGCAGTAGCGAACCCAGGGAGATAGGGAGACCAAAATTAAAAGATTGTAGGTTTTCTCTATTTAGCTAAGGGCCCTTGCGTTTAATTGGGATACGATATTATGAAAGTAAAACGTCCCTAGTGCGACCTATACAGACTTCAAATCAGACCGACCGGAGACTTAAGCTCTGAATAGTCCCAACACAGGCTGATATTCGGGTATTTGCACATTCTCGAGGATAGGCCTAATTCCCTAGATAGACTAAAGCTGTCTACACATTAGACAAATTATTGAAATAATAGCATTTCAAAGTGACATTGAAAAGAAACTTCAATATTTCATGCCTACACACTGAACAAATTGACTTCAATATTAAAACTTCAATATTAAAAACACCAGTCTAGTCAGGGATTCACAGACCATCTGGGATTTTCTTCCGTATTTTGTCAAGAACACCCAAAAATACCCAAGTTGGTCAGAGGATTTCTCCAGCTTCCTCCAGAAATCCCAGATCTTCTGGGATTTTCTTGTTCATTATGCCCAAAACACTTCAGATACATTCTGTGGTCAGAGGATCCCTGGAGCTTCCTCCAGGAAATCCCAGATCTTCTGGGATTTTCTTGCATATTATGCCCAAAACACTTCAGATTGGAAACAAAAGCCAAATAGAATTAATTAATTGAATTCTCACAGACTTTCAGGATCATGCTTCGTATGATACCGTAGGAGAGTTTACCATCGCGACCAAAGGACTGGATGGCCACAACCACAAGCCTTCGTTCCCTCTGTAGGATTCCAATTCGTATCATAAAATTATACTTATTTGAAGTGCTTTGGGCATAATGAACAAGAAAATCTCAGAAGATCTGGGATTTCTGGAGGAAGTCGCAGGAATCCTCTGACCACAGAATGTATCTGAAGTGCTTTGGGCATAATATTCAAGAAAATCCCAGAAGCTCTGAGATTTTCTGAAGGAAGCAGGTGATTAGTGCTGACCAAGTTGGGTTCTTGAGGAGATTGAACAAAATAAATAACCAAATTCCAAGAATCTGGGATTTCTGGAGGAAGCAGGAGAGATGTGTCTTGACTTGGATTTTGATCTTGGATGTGTTTCATAAACAATAAAAATCTGGCAGTTCTGTGATGTTCTGAAGGAAATAATATCAAATCAATTTGATATTTAGAATTTCTTTGAAATTTTATTTCAATTTGACTTTGAAATTTTTTATTGAAATAATTTGGCCTAGTTTGTAGCCATTCAAAATAATGAAATAAAATATTGAATAAAATGTTCCATATTGAAACAAATATTTCAATATTTGCCTACACACTGGACAATTTTCTTCAATATTGAAACTTTTATGTCAATAAATCTTTGCAATGTGGAGGCAATCCTTGTCAATATTTGACATTGAAAAGAAATATTTCAATAAATTATGTCTAATGTACAGCCAGCTTAAAAGGTGTGGCGGAGCCATTATATAACATTTTTCAAGGGTGATTCTGGTTTAAAATACGAAAAACGTATCTATAATAAATTTTGTTTTTAAATGAAATTTGAAATCTATTGCATTATGATAATAATGCAATAATAATAATAAAAAAAATATTTTAAAGATGTTCAATTGCAAATGTTTCTAATGGTGCAAAAATTATAGTACCTGCTGTGGTTATCAAGAAAAAATAAACTCTTCCCTAATCGGGTTAATCCAAAAAAAGAATAATAAAATGTCTTCCAAATAAACTAAAAGAAAAAAACAACAAAAAGTTTTTCTTCTAATAAAAGTTTAAGAAAAATGTACCTTATTGGCATTTTCTTAAAAATATCTCCGAATAAAATAAAACATTCAATTATCCACAAAAATCTCTTTCATAGCTAATAATAAAAATTCATCAAAAAATTATTTATTAAAATTATATTTCTCAGTAAAAGTGAATCTTGATTTGATTTTTTTATGATAAACATTTACGTTCCTCTTGTAGTAGCCATTTCTATCAAAGATGTCAAGGTAGATGTTCTCATTTCAAAAATGTTTGATCAAATCTTTGCTCAATCCTGAAATATTTTCTTTTTTTTATAGATTTTAAATAGGATAAAATAGATAAAAATGTTTTTTTTTATATTTAAGAAATAAGTCATAGAGTTGAAAAGTCTCTATCGCCGAGATGAATTAATTAATCTATTACTTTTTTTCCGGTATAAAATAATTTATGACTGAAGCATATGCTTAAATGTTTTAGACTTAATGATATACTTCAGTCGAGATAATTTTCCTTTGCAAAATTCGTATGGAACATCAAATAAAAATATGTTTAATTGTCATATGCATCATATACGAGTATCTTGCAATATGGGGAAATCGAGATCAACAAAAAAATTAATTATTAAATAAATTACCAAGATTTCGATTTGTCTGAAAAAATTAATTTTGGGACAAAATGAGTATAAGAATTACTACAAAGAGAGTTAAAAGCAACTCTACTAAATTACACTGAAATAGAATTAAAATTATCTCTAAAGGCTTCTATATACTGGGATCAATGCTCATATGGCTCATATAGAGAAGATTAAAATCTTTATCAAGTCTTTATGTATTTTTTGGAATAAGTCGATACTACAGGTTTTTTTCTTCTTTTTTCTAGTAACGGTTATGTACCGGTAATGAATCGGTTCATAACCGATAACTAATTTTTATCCGAAATTCCATTTTATTTTTCCTAAAGTATTTTAGGAAATTATTTCGAATGATTTATAAATTGGTTTAAATCGGTAGTAAACCGGTAATGAATCGGTAATAAACCGATAAGTAATTTTTGTCCGAAAATCGGTTCTATTAATTTTAAGACTATTTTGTGGGATTTTTGAGTGATTTATGAATCGGTTCAAATCGGTTGAGAACTGGTAAACGGTACAAGATGCGAAAGTACTTTTGAGGCATAGCATCTGGGTCACGAGTTCGAGCACTTTGGAAAGCCTGGGACATTTTGCCGCCCCTTTTTTTTCATCAAAATCGTAAAATTGGCTTCCTGCATATATGTTTCGCTCCCAAAAGTTTTATTTAAGGAAAAATATGTTTCTTTTTTCAGTGTTTTGAAGATGTTAAATTTTTAACCAAATTATTTGATAAGGAAAAGAATGATAAGACGAAACGGTATCTAGGAAATTCTTAACAAATCTTTAAAATGGGAAATCCTGTTGCCAAAAATGTGATAAAATAATCAATAGGACGTCAAGAATAATCCTCCTTATTATTTCAGGTTATATCACTGTTTTTGTAGAGGAACCAGAGGATTACAAATAATTCAAAATGGATACAAGGATTCAAGGGAATAAGATGCCTGCAATTACTAATTCGTTTGAATTCTGGTCAACTAATTTTTAAGCTAAAAATTGATCACACCGTTCAGAAGGATTTCTAGAAAATATTTTTTGCAGAAAAAAGTCTCTGTAGATCGTCCCTGTGCTGTTCTTTATCTTAATCTCAAAGAAAATGTAAAGGAAAAATACTCAGGAAGGGTCTTCAGTAATATTTTAGGTAAATCAGCTCACAGCTTCCCATTTGGTAAATGAATAAATAAAAAGGAAAATAAAAGATTTACTCACGAGAATCGGAGGCAATTTCCAAATTTGCAGCTTCTTCGTGGCCGGCTGTTTGCCTTTGCAGTGCCCACAGTAGTACCACTGCTCCAGTTTCTCCTCGCTAGTGAATGCCCTGAGGCAGTGATTGAGATCCACAGGTTCCGTCTGCTGCCTCCTGCACACTCCAACACTCTCGTGCTCCGTCCAGACCTTCTCGCGCGTACTCTGATACCGCAGATGCAGCGCCGTCGGGTCCCAGTCTATTGCTATGCTGATTGCACTCAAGTCTATTGATGTACCCACCTCCCCGCTCATCCCAATCTCACTCTGAGTCCTCCGGTGGATGGATGAACGTGGCTCTGGGACACGATGTGACATGATGGGAGTGGATGCAGTACTGGAAAGCTGAATGTTCTGTGTCGCCATCAGGCCACTGATCAATGAATCATTATTGCAGGATATTTCACAGCCGCGGCAGAAACGGAACCAGGGGCAGAGGGCGCAAATCCTCCCGCCACCAGTCACTGCTCTCAACGTAAACGGGAATTCGTAGCCCAAGCTATCGTCACTGCAAAGAATTTTTTTTTTTTTTTTTTTGAGAGGGGAAGCAGCAATTTAGCAAATTATTGCTGTGAAATGGAATATTTTTAGAAAAAAAAAAACAAACGGATATTCCAAGTTACCGTCAAAATTTTCATATCACAAAAATTATGTAAGAAAAATTCAGGCTAAAATAAATTCTTAATTGAGTTAAATGAGATAATTGTTTAAATTTTGAGTCACATTCTTCAGTATCTGCGAGTGTAATTCCGGCTACCACACAGAAACATTTACTTCTCAAGGGGTTGGTCAATTTAAATTGCAATTGACATATTTTTTTAGTACATGAAGACAGATATTCTTTTGTACTAAATTTTGTACCTTTAGAATTGAGAAATGTCGTCATTAAAGATAAAATCAAAGATCCAAGACATCGTGAATAATAATTAAAGATATTTTAAATTTTAGTACAACTTGGTCTAAATTTAGCACATACCATATACGTTTTTAAAAAGAACATTAAATATTACGAATATTTATTTTCAATTTTCAGTTCTTAGAAAATTAATTTGCGGCATTGGAAACTGCTAAATATTATATAAAATGAATTTTAGCTCATGTACTAAAAGTGAGGGCCAAGAGTATGTAGCCTCCAAAATTCTTCATTGCCTGGCATTGTTGTACAGGGCTATCTTTGTACTGACGGCAGTTTATTCTACTTGAGCTGAATAAATTGAATTGACTGTACTAAAAAAATTAATACAGGCTACTCTGCAGACAATCGCCCACAATATCTCACTTTAGAACAAAAATCTATTGAATTTGAATTGACACTGAGAGAAATCCGAAAAAGTTAAAATAACATTCAGGAAATGTTTATTTTACCCTGTACAGTAGACTCTCTCTCAATCGGGAATATGGGGCAAAATGTCATCCGGTTTAGCGATAGAATTGAGCGTCAAAGCCTTTGTAAATTCCACAAAAAGCGCTCAATTATAAAGAATCACGATAAAATAGGAAAAACTACAGCGAATTTGAGCGAATTAGCTTTATAATTAAACGTGAAAATTGTTAACAAAATTTGTCGCCCGATTGAAAAAGAGCCGATTGAGTGAGAGTCTACTGTATTATTTATCCGATATCGGTGTAAATATTACGCTTTTTATGTGTATTAGGGGTTAAAGTTATCCTTTTCCATGTTAATTTTGCCCTTAAAAAGATGTAAAATTAACATTTAAAAATGTTGATATATTTCAGAGGTGTGCAAGAACCGTTGAAACCGAATAAATGTCAAAATAAGTTTGCTCAGGTAGCGTTTTGACCATTGACGAACAAGCTTTATTTGACATTTTTTCGGTTTCAAACGGTTCTTGCACACCTCTCATATATTTGTACACCTAAAAAGTGTTAAATTTATGAGGAAAAAAAGTTAATTGCGCCCCGGTTTTTTCTCAGTGTACCCGATTTTTCGCTAGTATTTCGTGTAGAGTTCCGAGGAGTTGTCTTATTCTTTTCGCGGGCGTTTCCATGAAGAATTCCGTGGAATTTTCTAACATTTCCTTTTTGTAGGAATTTTCCATATAAAATTCTTTGTAATTTTCTAATCAATTTGGGAGATTACTTTGGAAAAATGTTGGAAAAATCCATGGGAAAATCATGGAATTCCTTTAGTTTAATCCATGGAAGCCTTAAACACCACAAAATGGAAAATTCCGCGGAGAATTTATGGAAATAAGGAAGTGTTTCGCATTTTTAAAGGGTATGCTGATTATTGTGAGACCTTTGCGAATTTTCTGTTCAATATCCATTGTATTTATGTACAGAGAATCATCAATCAGAGCAAGTGGTCTCCAGTTCGATTCTGGGTGGAGGCAGAAGTTTCTGCATCCACTCGGACCACCCGGTTCTGGGTGGAGGGTGCGTGTTGCAGTGGAATTCATGGAAAATCCATAGTAAACCATGTCGAATTTTCCATGGAAAATTCCAATGGAATCCGCGGACGTTTCAAGTTTGACTTTCCATGGACTTCCATGGACGGTGACGTTGGATTTCCATTGTATGTTGTTCAAATTTTCCATGAAATGGCCATTTTCCATGGCCTCTCCTAGAGGATAAATGCCATGGAAGACTTTGCGGAAATTTAGCGTCAAATTCCATGGATTGAGCGGAATTTGACGCTAAATTTCCAATGGAATTTCCGCGGAAGTTTGCTATGAGGAAATCTTCCATGGACTTCCACAAAAAAGTGACCCTGGATTTCCACTGAATGCTATTCAAATTTTCCCATGAAATGCACAATTTCCATGGCCTCTCCTAGGAAAGATGCCATGGAAGACTTTGCGGAAATTTAGGGTCAAATTCTATAGGAATGAGCGGACTTTCACGTTAAATTTCCAATGGAATTTCCGCACGCGTTTACTATGAGCAAACTTTAGAGATTTTTAGTACCAGTCCCTATAACAAATTAAAAAACGGAATGGGAATCACTAGCGGAAAAATCTGCGGAATTAATCCTCTATTTTTCCATAGACTGACGCTGCACAGATCTTTTTGTTAAAAATTTCAAACTAAATCTAAACAAAATTAAAACTTATGATGAGTTTTGTATAGCCTTAAATAGGAACAGCATTGTATCTTTAGGCATGAAAAAAATTTCAAATTGAATTGAATTGAAAAAAAATTCCCATGGATTTATAGGGGGAAGTGGGGCACCTTTGAAACTGGGGCACTTTTGAAATTGGGATTTTTCACCTAGTTTTAAATAAAATTGAGCCTTATCGTGATATAATTTAGCTTCTCAATCTATTTGTGCAGCTAAATTATATCACGATAAAGCTCTTTTTTATTTAAAACTAGGTGAAAAATCCCATTTTCAAAGGTGCCCCACTTCCCCCTAGCGGATATTTTTTTGTAATATTTCCTAGAAATTTTTTTATGGGGTTTGCCACGGAAATGTCCAAGGATGTCTTTTCAAGAGCAGGAAAATTCCAACAAAAAAGTCTTAGTGAAAAATCCGGAGAAAATCTTCTGAAAGATTGTAGAATGTTCCAGGATATTTTTGTATGGAAATATGCGGACTCTTCTTAAGTGAAATACCTCACGGAACTCCACGGAATTTTCCACAATGATTCCATGGAAAGTCAAATAAAGATTTCATGAAATGACGGCATCAAATTCCAAGATTTTTTTTTTAATTTTGCGTCAAATTCAAGCGAATGATCAGAATTTGACGCAAAAGTTAATTCTATTGCAAGTTTCCATGGCTTATTCATTGGTTATGTACAGCCTAACCTCACTTTACTAATTGCATTCTGAGCTAAATAGGCCACTTACATAAACACAATTTGCTTTAATCCAAAATATTGAATAAATCTTTTAATAAAATGTGAAAGGTCGATAATATTCTAAGAAATTTTCATATTTTCTCTTTTAAATCCTTAAATCGCCCTTAATTCCGAAAGGGGCATTAATTTTCCAAAATGACAAACCCCTTTGGGGATTGGACTGATTACTTCATTGAGCTGCTGGGAAAATGCCTCACATTGAGTGGAAGATGTCTATTTGATCTCATTCAATATTTGTCCATTGCAAACACGCGAGAATTAAAAAAAAAATGATGAGAAAGGTCACACCGAAGAATGAATAATAAAGTCAACTGTTCTCGATACTTTATCTTCTGGGTAATCTCGATACTTGGATGTTTTTTTTTCTACTGCGGTCAATGTCAAGAAAAAGCATTCAATAGGAAAAAAAACTTACCAATCTGTAGCATGATTTGCTCTATCCGGCGGCGTTGGAGGCAGCGGACTGAGCAGACGAGCCACTTGGAGCCAAACAGCACAATAGAGATCCTTATTGGTGCTGTCCTCGTGACAGGAATGAGCAGAGGAGTGCCAAAGAGATGTGGTTTTGTCTTATGATACGACAGAAAATACGTATCCTGACGACTGAGTTGCCGATGGACAGCTATCAAGTATCGCGATGCTTTCTGCCGTGTCATCCGACGAAGACATTGGGCGGAAATTCACCCACGCATCGGTCACATCCGTCACTCCCCGTCTGAGTCATTGTCCTTGGCTGGCGCCCCCGGTTGCTCCCCATTCCTCTCCGTCAACAAATTCATCGTGGATATCGTCTTGTTGGGCACATAATTTGGCGTTACAAAGGCATTCTCGGGACTTGTGCCCAAGTCCAATTGCTGCAATAAGAAACATCTCTGCATTCTTGAGAGACACTTTCTCTCTTTCCTTTCTTTCCTTGTGCTTTGTCTACTAAAACCTCCACCACAATTAATAAAAAAAAGGCACAAGGGAACTTGAAGTGAAAGGACGATAAATATTGATCTTTTTAAAAAATTGGTATTTGCAATTTAAGGCGATTTTTTGACAAAATATAAAGTATTTGTAATGCTTTATTACTTTTAAAAATATGGAAGGTTCGCCAAACGACCACT